>NW_025778382.1:0-78699 GCF_021130785.1 Homalodisca vitripennis | reverse complement strand
TACACGCACGCAACACATGCAAAACCCACAACGCATTGGCATAACGCGTACCACTGACAATAGTGTTTTAATAGAACTAAATAATTACCAATATATGTTAATGTTAGTGGTTTGTTTTAAAACTTTAAATAATTACAGCTAGAGTAGAAAATAAGGTAGTTTAGATCTTAAAGGGTATTTATTGTTATTAGAAGTAGGCTTATATTTGTAATTTGAAATTAATTATATGTTATCCCAATAAAAACTTTTTTTAAAGTGTCTCATGCCGGACTCAGGCCTCCCCACTCCCAGGGCCCTGGGCCTGGGCTGGAGGTCCCTTTGTGGTAGTCTAAGAGGTGGCGGTGATCTAAGGTCTTTCAATATAGCATATATCATGAGAAAATGCCTTAAAAACTTCTCAAACCCTTAGAATTAAAAAATATACATTTAAAGTTGATCTTGAATCTTTCCTCATCCAAAAAGGAGGGCATAGTCATTGTTGAAATAACTCACAAATCCCACTTACAATAAGATCTACAAAATTCGCCCACACTTAAGTAATTAGAAATGGAGTACATTGAGGTTCAATCTTTGGGATTCCCTATTATTATCATTTTGTTATTTAAATGTATATGCTCCAAAAAATCTCTATCAAATTGATGAACACACATAAAAAATCAAACTTGTTGCTAAATAACTCTAAATCCTTAGGTTATATCTCTAAAAAAAAAAATTGAAGTGGAGTGTGACTGTGCTGCCAATATAAGTGCAACATTATAGAAATTTTTTGTTAGTTAAAAATTTGATTTAATTTATAAGGGCGCCTAAATATTAAACAAACTTTTATTTAATTTCATTACAAAAACTAAATACAGACTACACATGTAACTGAGTCTGTCAACCTTAATACTAGATAGAAGAATTATATAATCCATGATTAAACTGGAAACTGCTGCGATTAAATCAAAATGTTTTAGACTTGTTCAAATCGACCCATAGTCTTATGTTTGGGGCCTTTCATGTTATGAATGAATGGCTATCACTAAGAAATTTCAATTTTAGGAGATACTTTATAGGCAAATACGCGGGGCTAAAGAGACGAGTGTAACGAGTATGGTGCAGTAGCAGATTGTTCTTGTTTTAAATGACATGTTTCAACTGTTTACATGACCCCATTATCCCCCCCCCCCCCCCCCCCCCCCCCCCCCTTCCCATGCCCAATCTCCATAACTGGTCTTTTAGCTATAGTACCTGTGTGTAAGATGGGGGCACTGCCAACAAAAGTCTTTGATAAAAATTTGCAAAAAAGGAGCACGTATTTGTTCCAGTCTCGATGTTTTACTTTTTTGATTTCATTCTTAGAACAAATATTAAAAATTAAATTTACAAATTAGTCCAGAATTCAAACATCACTTTTCTGAATGAAAAGTTTTTTACTGTGTGTACAGATCTGTATATTTTTGAGATGATGTCATGTCAGAATGACTACAAAGATAATTATTTAAAAAAAAAAACGTCATTCTGATTGCCAACCATCGATCTACAAACAAAACAACCAATTTTAAACCCCAACATGAGATTAGAGTAATTGTAAAAAATATATAGTAAGTATACTTTATAATCCCTGGAATACAGGATTTTGCGAAATATAATTCCGTTATTCTCAAAGGAAGATCAAGGAGTTTGTTGAGGACAGAAACAATAAATTTAAAACAACCAACTATAGTGACTTATTCAGCACGAAAGTCCCTTGCATGGAATATTATTGAATCAGGGAGAGAAAAAAAAACTTGTTGAATTTATTAATTACTATGAGACTAATGTTTTTGTTAACTATATTATAATTGGAATATTTACGCATCCTTGTTTTCTAACTTTTAATATAGTACTTCGCTCATTGTACTCCCAGATTTTGTATATAGGTATAACTTTTACATATAGGATGGCAAAATTATCTACCATATTCATAATAGTGTTGATGCACCAACTATTGTAAAAAATGACACTGGTAAGGAAAATAAAGAGATGATTTGAGTTTACTAATTTAAAAGTTTTATAAGTATAAGAAGTATAATAAAACCATATATTTCAATTGTTTATTTATCGTAATTTGAACTTTGTTTTACAGCACTAACAATATGTCCTCATCGGTTAATATTTTACAGAATAATATTTACACACATTGGACTTGTCTATATTGAGGCCATAGTATGATAAAATAATTTTTCATATCTTTAGACTGTGACTGTGTACTATCTAAAATTAAAACGATAAATAAAAAATACATATAAAAACTAGTAAGAAAAAAGTATAAAAAAATATTTTACTTAAGAAGCTAACATCTTTGTTTGAAAGTAACATAATGATGATTAAATGTACGCACTAGTTTAAGTAATCTTTCCTGAAATTACATTGTAAAGCTTAACAAGCGTAGTCAGATATAGTTGTAATGTTTATTGGCTAATGTAAAATATGAGTTTATATCGGTTCCATATAACTTTTGGCACTTCTCATAGCCAGTGGATTTTGGATCCTTGGTAATCAGCTCGCCTATAGAAAACTGTTAGACTCTACCCAAATTGAAGTATGAAGTCAACTGACTGAAACATAATATTACAAATAAGTCGGAAACATTCAAAAATCATTAAACTGAAAAAAAGAAACCAACAAGAGAATACTTGACTTGACATTAGACAAGTTTTTAAAACTGGAAAACATATTATCGATAGTTCCTTGGATCAATTGATTTCCTGTCACCTGTATCCATAAGTTCTTATTTTGAGTTGAATAAAATTTTAATAAATCATGCCGGGGCATTTAAACAGAAAAAGATGGCGGGTTGTTTGTATTGTTAAATGGCTACAACATTGTGAAGTACGCTTATGTACGCTGTGCCATTTCTGACTGGTTCTGTTCGATTTATATCTGTAATGCGCATCACGTAAGTAGCTGGCTAGATGCAGGCCATGTTTCACTCTACTAATCAATGGTTTCATTTGATTAGTATTTTATAAAAATATACAAAAAAATTTTTAATTCAAAAAGTTTAACTTGCGTAAGTTAACTATTTACACCCAAACATAAGAACAATTGGTAGAAACATTAATTAATTCATTAAACATTCAAAGGACAACGAATTCATTTTATTTTTATTATATTGTGTCTATTAAATTTTATGACATAATATGCTAATTAAAATAATAAGTCAGTGAAAAACACATCGAGGTATTTATTTTTTTTAGTAGAGTGAAACGCACGCCTACTGCATCAGAATACAACTGATACCAGTCAGAAATGGCCAGCGCCATAACGTACTTCAACAATGCCGGTTACCTAAAACGACAACCCCCGCCATTTCTGATTGGCATAAACCTTTCTGAGATTGCGGTTTGCGGCATTCAACTCTCACCTAAGTGAGACTCTCTTCCAAATGAGGTATCACATCGACCCATCCTATTTAATTTAAGCAGTATTTCCATGTTTTCCTCTGATGGGCCGTTCCCACCCCTATGGTTGGGTATAGACTCATGGTAAATAGCAGAGGCAAAAAAATAAGTTTACATAGCCATATTGAACACTAGTGCAAAGTTTATAGATGTTATCATGCTATGGTTTGCTAAAATATTAATATGCCGTACCCAGAACTTTCAAACACCTCTGCTATATATATATATATATATATATATATATATATATATAATAATATATATATAATTGCTTGGATAAACTGAATTTATAACTAAATTACACCTTAACATCAAGGAAGAATATTTAATTTGTATTTACGTTAAGTGTAGAAAACTTCAAATATTCACCATGTTAATGTAAAATTTATCAATCAAGAAGTCAAAAAAACGTACTGTACTTATTTGTAAATTCTATGCACTAAACATTATATTTATATATTTTCCACAAGGAAAATATGGTAGACTAAGTATTTTCCTCTAAAAAATACTCTAGAAATAAAAAGTGAGTTTTCTTATAAATAACTATGGCAAAGGAAATCTTTTCAGGTTTTTTAAAAGGTAATAGTACATAATATTCATTCAAAGCCTGCTAGTATCAGCTTGTATTTAAACATGTACCAATAAATACAATGATTTTTCATATTTATATTCTCTACCCAGTTCCAGTTGCTGATATTGTATTGTTAATTACAAAATTATAAAAAAATATAAGTAAATAAACTAAAATTATCAGAATAATTATAGGCTTATTGTAATTTCAATGTGGTATTGATGAATTTGAAACTGACGCCTGAATTCAAATGTGGGAAATCAGGACTTTGCAACGGTACAACAACACGAGAAGTGTCGCATAGTCAAATTTGTTGTCATCGACTTTTAAGTGTGTTATATGTTTATGCAGATCTGCATACTCACTGAATTGAAGTTGTAAAAGATATTTAAATACTTACGAATGGAAAGGAGCTCAAAGGGATTGGAAAATTTGCTGAAGCTGACCAACTCCCAATCTTAAGAACGCAGTCAATTATCAAACATTACAATTGAGAAATACACCCACAGTTTGACGTACTTGGGCTTCCTCTGAAAAATTAATACATTACAAAAATCTTCATTACAAGTCCAAATCTAAAGTAATATAAGTTTGGGTAGGCTGCTTATGCATTACATCTATCACACTTACACACAAACTAACAAACAATTATCTAACTATAATTTTTTTTTATATTATAATAATCCAAAATTATGTATATTATACTGTATGTCGTTTTACCCATAATGCCAGTTTTGCTTTTGGATAGAGTGGTCAGCCCTTGAATAGGTGCAGTAGGTCCAGTCACTAAGTAGGGTTTTGTTCTTTTTACCTATGACCACTATATTTGCCCTGGATCTGGTGTTGAAATATGGGTAAGCAAGTTTTTGTTTTATTTTTAACCAAAAAATACAAAACAATAAATGTGGTGGGGGTGGGTAATAGTGTTAAGTATGCTATTTTTAGCCATCAAGTATCTTTTATAGAATAATTAATTGTTTTTTATGGATTGAAACCTTTAAAGAATATGAGAATGAGTTAAATAATATAATCAACATATATTACTACCATGAATAATTTAAGACTCTTGAATTTATAGCAGATATTCTGTACACATCAACTGAATTTAAGTATGAGAGTTCGTAGCTTTTGCTTTTACAGTTTTAAATTACTTTAGTACTTGAGCCTACTAGATTAGGTTAGCAGCAACCAACCCTTGTCACCTTAATTATTAATTTAATGTATTAATCATAACCAACTATTTAATTATTTGAAAAAAAAAATACCACAATTGGTTCAAAACTTTGATCCTAATATAAATTAAGTATTTTATGTTAAAAATATTTAATAATCATTGATAATTGAATGATTATGGTGATGGTAATGATGAGGATGATGATTATTATGATTTTGATAACTTTAACTATGAATGATTTTATGAAAACAGATCCAAATAGTCAGTGGCGCACCTAGAAATCTTCTCTGGGGGGGAGGTGGAGTACACCGTTGAGTAGGGCGTTATGGAAACACCCCAGACCTGTAGGGGGGGTTGGGAGCATACTCCCAGAAAATATTGAAATATTAAGTCCTAAAAAAACTGTACCTAAAGTTGAAATTTTGAAGTTTTGGGAAAACCAAGCCAAAAAGAAAAATATTGTGTTCATTCAGGCCTATAAAGCCCTTCCAGTGTTCTAGCTTCCTCTTCTTAGTTCTTGCTGTTACTTTGAAACTTTTTATCATCTCATCAGATTTTTTATCAGCATTTTTTGCCACAATTGACACGCCTTTAGCCCACAGTTTGTACCAGCCTCACCAAGGTAGTTCTTGCAAACACCTTTACCCTACCTAAGTACTGGTATCCAGAGCTTTAAATTACTAAAATAATTCTGTAAATCTCTGTAGATAGGCTTGATTTTTACTGCCAATGGGAGTAAAAGAGCACTATATCCATAAAATATGGACGCATTAAACTCAATATTTCGGAAGTTATATTAGTTATAAGAATGAAAAATAGAAAAATCAAGCTTGTGCCTTATAACGCAGTAAAATTGAATTAAGTGGCTTAGTAAATTTAAATATACATGTTTTGTATATCAAAACTATTCATAAAATAATAAAAATCAAGGAACAAATATACAATGAAAAATCTATTTCTTATGACATCAGACTCACCTTAACTAAAACCTAATTTAATCCTAACTTTAACAAAATATTAAACTAAGTAGTTAAGCCTTATATCACAAATCAATCCTAACGAAGCAAGACTGAAGAAAATTTGGAGTGACCGGATTATGTCTGAAACAGATTATTTTGTACTGGTATTGTTGAATAGGATAACTTTAAAAGAAAGTGCGTTTGGTGTATTGACTTAAGTGACAAGATATAGTGAGGGCCTAAATAAGTTAGACTGGCCAAAACCGAACTTAAAATAGAAAAGATTCATTTTTTCACACCCTTAAAGAGACCCAATATGATTGACCATAGGTAACTTAATTAGAATTCTATGAGTAGTTTTCAATGAACTTGGGGAATGACTCTAAGCTGAGGAGGATTATTTTACTTTCGATCAGTAGTAAATTAATCCTTGACTCATGACTTTTACTATTCACGGCACTGGGTTGTTGGTATGAGCACTACCATTACTGGTTTAACCCTGTCTTATTCAGCATATTTTAAAATAGAAGAACTAAAAATACAACTAACCTCATAAGCTCCTTTCAGAAGAATAACAGTAAATACGAGAGAGATGGCGGCATTTATAATGAGTATCCAGAAGATGACTTTAAGGACTGGAACAACAAACTTAGAATTACAAAAAAGCATTAAAGCAAAAATGTAAGTAATAAACATTAACAGAGAATTGTTAAAATAAATATTAATTGGTTGTGTTATTTAAATGCTATCTTTCCAGTTAGATGTGTGACACAGAATGTGTGTAAAAATACTGTTAAAAAACCACACAATTCTATTCAATTTTCTAATTAGGACATTCACAAATATTTAAAAGAGGATTGGCCGTAACAAAAATTGTTTTTATGATAAATCAAACTCTCAAACAATGTTTCCCTTAATCGTATGACATTTAAGAATAGCTAAACAAGACAGCATAAATATTACTTTGTTAAAGTTAGTAAGTTTTTTTTATTGTTACCTTGGTTTTTGGAGTATATTTTTTTTGGAAAGAACAGATCATTGAGGAATGTTTTATATAGTGGTTTCTTGTTCTCTGGTTTTCTCTTAAACCACTGTAAAAATGTCTTAATACAACAACAAGAAGCCAGCCAATTCTTCATGTAACCCAAAATATATATATATATATTGTATATATATTATATATATATATTTATTGCAGGTTTGTTAAGGGGGCTGTTACACCAGTGGTTTAAAAAGTATGTTCAATCTATTAAATGCGCAATTTGCAATAAAAGTCAGATATTAACTTTGTCTTTGATATTTGCATAATTTTATTTATCAAGCACTGTATTCTTAACATTCTTTAAACTTTAAATTAAACTAATGTTTCAGCGTCTTTGGCAAACATTAGCTGAGAGTAATCAACAGCTGTTTAGTGCTAGTTAAATTTGAAGTATGTTTCATAAATATTATCATTAATTTTTCAAAATAAAAAATATTCCTGGAAACTTTTTACAGTTTTATCTTTTTATCAAAACCTTCCCTCGGACTTCAATAAAAAAAAGAATTAGCCAAATTGGTCCAGTTATTCTTGAGACTATCCCTTAGCAGCACATTTAGCGATTCATTTTGATTTATAAAATTTTCAATGTGTATTAGAAATGGTATTATTGGTATTTTTAGGGAAGTAAATGCTATATGTGATAATTTTTTATTGTTAATTATTTTTTAATTGTTTTTATTACAAATTAATTTTGCAAGAACATAGCCAGCAAGGGATCTGGACCCCCCAAATCTTCAATTATTTTCAAACGATTATTTATTATTAAAATAATTCAGTATTACTGACATATACTGCTGAAAGATAGTTCTCAACAAAGAAAGAAGTCAAAAACTTTTTAAGGAACAAAATGGGGCCTTACCCATACACACCCATCTGTACACTAACAGGAAAATATCAGCTGTCTAGACCCCTCCCCAAATGTTTTCTTGGCTAAGTTCTTGTAATTTTGTATTTGTATTTATTGACACAGGTTAAGTGTATGAAAGGACCTAATGGATAGAAAGAGCTTTACCAATCAAAACAAACGGTTTTGTATTCATCGTAAAAGAATTATCTAATACATTCTATCTACACAAATTTATTCTAGACACATTTACTAACTTGGTATGAAAGGTTGAATTTTCTCGTTATCTTTTACATCAGGGTGGTCTAGCACCACCGAAACCCCCCCCATGCGACGAACATTGATGCAACAGCGCCAACCTGAAAGAAGAAAACAATACACACAAATTGGATTAATTCCATTGTAATTATTTCCAAAACTTGCAGAACATGGTTAACATGATGTCATATATCTTCAGGGAAGCTGTGTAGCCAGGATTTTTAAAAGGGGGAGATTACTAGGAGTTTGTTTTCACCAAGAATGGAACAAAGCTAGCAAAAACCCATGGTTGCAAGTTATGGCAAGTATAAATTGACTGATAAGCAGCTGCTTGACTGCTGTATAGTATTTTTTTATCAAACCTTCTCTTTACTTAAATTAAAATGTATGAGCTACCCATGGACTACATAGGACTAAAAGCCGTAGCATAGGTAAATACGACATGAAGCCAAGTAAATGAAGCGCAACAACAAGATGGTGGAAGCAGGACAATGAGTCATCCTAAAGTTTGTATTTCTAAAGAAGATCCCTGAGGAGCCAGGTCCCGGCAAACCTCTCTGGCAACCTCTCTCACACGCTAAACACATCTCACTTCAAACATTTAACCACATTAAAATAAACCCCTATATTACCTCGGAAATAATTATTTACTGTTTAGGTAGTATTCACCCATGTATTCGAGTAAAATATTGTGTGTTATTCTAGATTGTGATAACCAAAAATATAGAGAACACTCGGTTTTTATGATTAAAATTTAGGCTTTCCTTATTCCAAAAGTAATCACAATAAAAATTATCATACTGAAAGTCCAATAGAAAATGCAAGATTACAAAATCATTAATCATCTTAAAAAAACCGTTTTCGCAGACAAATTTTGTCTAACCATACAAAATCCTCGCTTACTACTTTTTGCTTGTCATTGTAAATATTATATCTAATATAAACTGTGACAATTTAAAGATTTTTTAACCTTAACAACTAGATTACCAGCAGTAAAAGCTTTAAATAATCGATATATTTTATAAAAATGTACGATATCAGATTCACCTTAAAATCTTAAAATTGACGATTACAGATTCACGAGAGAAAAGGTCACTAGTTTTTTTAATCCCTATTCAGTCTCTTCCAGGAGAGTTTTTGCGCAGCAAGACTGATTTTTTCATGCAGTCTATTCAGCGACCAAAGAAGAACTGGCAATCGGGGCGCGCGGCTGAAGCCGGTCATCACCAGAGTGGTGGGGATGGCAGTGGATAAGTCACCCACTACCGAGCGTCCGTGTGGCGGCAGGATGTGCTCGCTCTCGTTGTTTGCTTTTGCTTGCCACCGATTATAGAATTTGTATTATTGAAATTGGATGTTTTTTTAAGAATGATCAACTAAAATATACTTCGCTGGAATTTGTGTACATTTTATTTCATTGTAAGTAAGGGATATAAACTAAATACCATAAAGATACTGTAAAAACTATACTGTAACCTGTATAGAATGTTAGAAATCATTCATTGAATATACTTTAACACCAAATAAACAGTAACATTGTAAACTGTAACATCACATAAAAAGTAAACTAACTATTTAAGTTAGACATTTAAGTTATTCCGTATTGTAAAAGGTTAATTTATAGGCTTTAATTACATATAATGTTTCATTTTATTATGTACTTGTTGGTTTTTGAAACCCGCTACAACGATTAGTTGATTTAATCAAATTTAGATATATTCCCATAATAAGTTGCTAATGTTTATGGATTTGAGTATAAAAAAAGGTTGAGCATTTAAACATTAAACCTATTTGCAGCGTATGGAGGCGAGGCGGCGGGTACGTGTTTGCGCCGCATGAAATTTGTATCTGCTTTATACCTCGTTTCTCGACAAACTGTTCACTCCAAAAATTTATAAAAAATACTACGGTAAAATTTGGTTTATTATCTCAAACTTTCTCGCAGACGAAACTCGCCTGACCAATAAATAAAAAAAGTAGCAGCCGACTCATTATTTCATGTCCATCGCCAAAGCTCAATTTGGTTTTTAATTAATAATATTTAATTTTATAACACTTGTAATAAACTTTTAAAATGTTTATCTACTACATCATCATTGCCATAGTATTGACTACAAAATTGTGAAATTTTCAAGTTTTTATCCCCAACTCTAACTGTATAATCCAACGGTGTGTTAATGAAACGCGGCGAATTAAAATGTATACTCGCCGCGAGCTGGTGCCCGGGCGGTCTGTCCACCAGAGTGGGTGTGGGTTGGCTTCAACTGCGGTAATGTATTGGTATAGGGATTTCCAGTCTATGTTCTTCTTTGGTCGCTGAGTCTAGTACACCTTGGCCGAGTCTACAGTTCTAAAATTCGTACTGACTTTTTTCTGATAGCTCACACGAAATTTTCCAGTGATCCAAATTAGGATTATTATATAATTAGAATGTATGTTTTTGTTATTTTTCAGATTAAGTAAGAGAACTTACCAAACATAACCATCCGATCAGCTTTGTCCCTAAGGACAATGAACAGCCGCAACAGCAAGATTTCAACTGTGGTAAGCCCATTGTTGCTGAAACACACCACAGTCAATAAATTTTTGGAGTAAAATAAAGCCAGACACAACAAAATTAATTTCTAGCGTTATTTTTTACCAGAATTACTCCTTTCTCACTCGAAACTCTCTTGATGGCAAAGGTGTTCTCAAAGCTTTATTTTTTATCGCTTCTAGGGTTTTTTGTACATGGATACATATCTGGAAAGAATGCTCTAGATTTTCTGTTGCTCTGTGTTTCTGAAGCAAGCTTTAGATTTAATCATTTATAAAACTATCTGTGCATTTTAAAATTTTATAACCAACTTAGAGCGTCTAGTCATTTTGCTTTCAAATATCAATTTAAATATTCTCAATTATACGTTGGTTTTTTTTGTGAATATCTGACCATTTTTTACTCAAATATTTAAAAAGATTGTAACCATTACTTGAGGTTTTCTGCAGAATGTCTATATGATTTTGCTAACTATTTCTAGAAGAATAGTTTTAAAATATTAAACCATAAATAAATAATAAAATGAACATGTCTTTATTTACAAGAGTTTCTCAGTACATTTACTGTTTTTCAGAACAATTTAAGTCATTAGTAGCCTGGAACTAATACTAAATATGTACCAAGTAACAATTAAAAATTCTTAACTGAACTCTAGATCAAACAAATAACTAAAAATCTAGTTGCTCATTTAAAATTCTTATACTAAAAACCATATAAAAATCTTAATAAATTATCGGCTCAACTATGTTCGTTGTCAAGAATTAAAAATTGCTTAAGTTTTTGTTTAAATGAACTACAACTGTATTCTTTGAGGCTAGTGGGGAGGTCATTGTACATCTTAGGGCCAAAGTTCGGAAACCTCCTCCTGACCTTACGAAAATCAGCTTATAGCTATGGCGGGTGTTACTTTACGAGACCTCCTCCCAGAATTACAATTGCTCGCTCAGATACTGCAGTTCCTTGTGAGATAGGACCTTGTGGATCATGCAGTAAGTAAGCAGCCTGCAAACGGATTCCATTAGAAGTAATTTAATAGCCTCTCGATAGGGGGGATAAGTGATCGAATCGGCTCAAATTAAAAAAGAAACGCAAAGCAGAGTTTTGAAGTTTATGAATAAATCCATATCACCCTGCGAGGATGCTTAAGCTTTCCGATTTCCAGCAGCAGATGTCTGAATCTGTACAGGTCACTGAGTCTGCCAAGAGCTCGCTGAATAATATGAGTGACATGATCAGAGAATGTACAGATTGACTTAATCACACAGTGCCAAAAAATCGACATCAAGAGCGATCTCCACACCCCTGTTCATCAATGCCCATACCAGATTATATGGAATGTCATGAAAGAAAAAGACAGTGCACTTGCCTACATTGAGCTTTAGACCATTTACTGATATTTCAGGGTCAGAGCTAATATGGATGATGGCCTCCCAGACTGAACTAGGATCATAGGGCAAGTGCAACTGGGAATCATCAGAACACAGACGTGTCGCATAATGTTTAATACACGTAGGGAAGTTAGAAGTGTACAAATTGGATTGTACAGGACCAAGGTAACTTCCCTGAGGTACACCTCACCTTCTAAATAGAGAGGCAGATGTCTCATTCTCAACTTTCGTAACCTAGCGTCCTCCAAGATATGATTTCACCCACTCTAACAGCGTTTTAATAACCAGAACCATAGAAGTGCATCTTAGCCAATAATATCTTATGACTTGGAGTTGAAAGCCTGCAAATAATTTAACATGATAACTGAACTTTATTTTTCGTTGTCTTTAGCAACAAATGAGATCACAAAATAGATCCGTCAAGGCACGACAAGCATTGTGGTTGTATCTAAAAACAGATTTTGTTTTAGGCAGAATATTTTTTTTACTCATGTGTTTTATCTTACGATTGACCGTATTTTCCAGAGTTTTTAGATATTGCAGGTAAAATAGAAATGTGTCTTAATTGGCTAACGCTGAGGGGTGGGCACCTTAGATAAGGGACAAACTATATACTTTCCTTCTACCTCTGAATAAAAACCCTTAAGTCAGAGATTCATTGATCAGATAAGTGGTACCTAAAACATAAGGATAAGGCTTTAATCGTAAGTATTCTTATTTCATAAGTTCCTGCTGCTCTTGGTTGTATTTCATTCATTAGTCAATAGTGACTGGATGGAAATTTGTAATAGCTGCCACATCATTTACCTTATTCACTTCAAAAAAATAACTTTTTTAATTACCAGCAAGTTACTTGAGAGACAAGTCCAGAAATCCTTGGCGTTACTTGAAGATGATTGTTGTTCTGTAAAATAAGTTTTCTTTCCCTTCCATATTAATTGGCTCAGTTCATTGTATGCTGTTTTAAACAAATCCCAGTCTTCATTATCCCTGGTTTTCCAGTATTTTTCTATGTCGTTTATTTTGAATCTTTATGTTTTTATTAATGTCACCATTTCTTCATTGGCACTCTTTTGCTAACTAAAGGGGGCTGTTCATTAAATACATTTATAATATTCTTAGTATTAATAAAATGCTCAATATTGTCAACTCCCTCTCTATATTCATTGCATTGTCCCAATCAGTATCAACGACAGCAGCTACAGCGTGTTCTTTATGAAGCTTGGAGAAATCTCTGTAAGTAATCATTTCAGGCACATGTTTAATTTCTACCACGTTTAAAAGTACATTAAATCAAGTTGTGGTCTGTTATCTTTACTCCTCTATGGTCAAAAATATTTGGTACATGGTGAGTTGATGACGCCAGTCCTCTCGATCTCAGCCGACTGTCCACAATTACGTCGTCTAACAAGTTGGCCGAGGTTGCAGTCACTCTCGGCGACTCCTTTAAAAGTTGCATTGTATTTTATTCCTTCAAGAGTCAGCGTAGTAAACACCTAATTTCATTGCAAGTCTTCGATAGTAAATCGATTTAAAAATTAAAGGAGTTGACATCAAAGTCTACCTCAGGTGTGGAGGCCTGTAATCCACTCATACAACAAACGCAACTCCCTCAGCTTTGACCACAACACAAAGAGTTTCAATGCCAGAATCTGCATCATCAGCTACAGTACATCGCTCACAGGCGATACCCTTCCTTAACATACTGAGCCATGCTCCCACTTGTCGTTTCAATGTAGCAAAACCCCTGATTACCGTGGCGATAATTTCTTAGCAGAATGTACCCCGGTAACATGTAACCTGCAGGAGAAGTTTCGTGTGAAAGCCAAGTCTCAAAAACTTCAAAGGCATCAAAATTAAAATCTTGCATAAGATAACTCACCTCGTCGAAACCTATGTTTAAAGAAATCTAATGTGAGACGCCTTTTACCCCTCCCCCCTTTCAACTAGTGTCCCAATACCTCTGAAGTTTCTAGACTCCTTTGGGAACCAAAGTTGCCTTGTCAATGCCCCACTCAATGCTACCCCAGTCAATATTAGAGACTGGACATCCTCCTCACGATAGCCCTACCTAAGGTTATTACTGCCTGCGTAAATGTAGATTACATTTCATTCTATATCTACATAATTTAGCAAACACTATTTAATATAGTTGAACACATTCTCTGGCCGAATATCTCGTGTGAATCACTTATCAAAAGTACATTCTAAAAGGTCCTGGAGGTTTGAGGGGGAGTGCGGTACTGAAGTTGAGACTCTGGAGGGCTAACAGCAGAGATAGGGTCGTCTGGTAGATTTACGCTGCAAGCTGTTATCATGTCCGGTGTCCGTTGCTCTGATGCTGAGGTAGTTTCAGTCAAGACCAACTCAGCTAGCAAACCATCATCCACTGAGACACGCCTCTGCCTCGCCTCGGTAAGTTTACTTTTTTTCTTGGACATAGTATAATTTAACTTACTTAAAAGTAAACTAATGTGAGGAATAAGTCTTGATTTTGCATCCTCTTTAAATGTAGCCGAGGCAGAGTTTAGTTTATTGTGAACTGACATGCAATATCTATCACTCCTTGTTCAATATAAAACAGAACATCAGCAACTTTCAACATTTCACTTGATCTAGTAATAAGAGGCATGTTTATGTCAATATGTTCAAATTCTAGCCTAATTGTAATTATTAATAAATATAATAAAATATTTATTAAAATCGTGAACAAATAAAATAAATAGAAAAATAAATTAACAATTAGTCTAAAATTCAACAAACACGATCAGCATTTAAAATAAAATAAAAATACAATAAATAATATAAATGTTTAAAACTTCCCTACTGCGTGATTTTAAAACAGAGCCATGTTAGATTTAGTCTCATTTGTAGATGCCTTATAGTCAGTCCAGCAGCAGAGCAGGCATGTAGCGATGTTGTATGGATTAATTGAAGGCGCCACGAAAATAGCAGAGTGTTTATACAGCCGACTCTAAAAACTAAAGTGGTAGCGGGACAACAAGAGTGGTGACCTTGTTCTGGTAGTCCCAGTTGCGCCATGTAGATGCGCAGTAGCTGCTCGACTAATCCAACAACCTGACCGCACTGACTCCGACGCTAAAATGTTCGTGAGGAGACTCTGATATACGAGTACACTACTCACAGTTGCTCTTTGTTTGTGTTCACTTCAGCTTTGCTTGCTCGACACTAATGAAAGATCTGTTAATCTTCGTACGAGTATACGTGAACTATTGAGTAATAACAATAGTAAATGCAAAAGCTTATGAGTATAAATATGCAACACTTATCAGGCCTATTAATTTTTACTTATAAAAAATATCTTACTCTATCCTAGACACTGTTTTTATTAAAACTGAAAATAAGACTAGGATAAATTCTTATCTAGAGTTGTGAACACAAATAAAACTGTGCTCATTGACTTTCGGTTGAGGAATTCTGATTGAAATGCTTCTAGACTACTGTAAGCAAGAACGAAATTGATTCAAGCTATTGCACTAATTTTTTTTTGGACTTATGATTGATTCTCGCCTTGATTTTTTAAGACATATCGCTAAGGTGTCTGGTAAGTTAAACAGTGGTGCCTTTGTTATTAGGAGGCTTGCAAAGTTTGCTGACAATAATGTCCTCCTCACAGCATATTTTGGCTGTACGCGTATATATACCGCATTAGTCATATGCAGTTGCAATTTGGGGTGCTGAAACCACAAAAATGAAACAATTTTTCGCTTGTTAAAAAATACATTAGGCTGATTTTTGGAATGACCAGATCTGATTACTGTAGAGGGTGTTACATCCAGTTATATATAATCTGTTGAATTTTGTGATATGTACATGCTTAACATGAAGCTCTTTACATGAAACCTGGGAACATATTTCAACCTACCAAAAGTTACAAATACAATTTTCGAAACTCCAGATCTTTAGTTATACCACAGGACATTGCATTATTTAAAACATACATCTTATAAATTGCTGTTTTATAAATACACAACCTTCCTCCACAGCTGCGGTCGAAGTCGAATGTAGTTTTGTTTCGGAGAAAACTTAAAGCATTTTGGAATGTTTGGAATGTTACGTTGTCTGAGAGTATTATGCCCAACTGCTCAATATTTAAAATAGTGATACTCTAATATATCTAATACATAAATATCATATATTACATTTAATATCGTTTACTTTGTAAGCAGGTGCTTTTTATAACCCAATATTTATGTTAGCCATTTTCATAGATACATAATATTTATTTGGCAGCACACATTGTCGGATGATAATAACAGCTTTTTTATATTTGATAAATTCGTTATTTTATTTTCTAAAATTCTAATTGTGAAGATTTTGTGATTATCGTTTATATGTTACATCAGTTGTTGCCCACGGCGTCTCCCACGCCCCCTTCTTAACGACCCTATATGAAATAAAAAAGTGTAAATGCCAAAACCGCAGTTACTAGTTGCAATAATGTATGCAGAAACTTTAAAGGATAGACTTAGTTAGCCACTTTTGAGATAATCGAAACTGTCTGTCAGTTTTCAATTTAGATGCAACCAAAGCGACTATTTCAGTTGACTTCACACTGTTCCGTCTATTGTGGTAGTTTTATAACAGTTTCAACAATTCTGTAATGTGAATACTGTAGGGGAAGCAACTTTCAAGGACTATTGAGACCTCTTGTTTTTAAATGCTTTAACCGTCATGTTTAGGGAATAGCATACACGTACCACATTCTACAATTAGAAGAATAGGCGATGAATGAGTAAAGAGGATGTTTTAATTATTAGAGAACATTCCGGCTGGGTGTACTGGATTATTTCATTTCCCCTCCTTAGCAGCCATTTCGGCAGAGGCAGTTACGAAATGTTTATTTTGAAGTATCGCTAATATTTTATATTGTAATCTGAAACAAGTTTCATTCTTACATTTGAGATCTCAAATGGGCAAAGGTGACCAGATAACAGTTGTTTGAATAAATATAACACACAATGTGTTGAAGTGAATTGTGTGAGGTTACGGAGAATGCAACTGTAGACGTCAGTGAAGTTCTCATTTGTTTACATGTATTCTCGAGTAAACTTGATACAAATAAATGCCGGCCTGGTAGCTCAATGGATAGCCTCTCCAGTTCTGAACTTGCTACGGTAGACAGTTCCCTACATTTTATATATTTTAGGACAGAGGGCACTCAATATCAGTATAGTGTTTATCAATAGCATAGTGCAAACTAAAATACTAAGTTTCAAAGTTACCAAAGTGTTTCATTTAGGACTAATTAATATTCCAATACTCAAGGCGTACGACGCGCGTCGCAACACATACTCATAAACACTTCTCAATATAGTATCAATATATTTAGAGCAAAATGTTTAACTCGGTTATTACGTTGCATAATATAAGATGTTTATAAGATGAACAAACAAGATGTTTTGAGAGAATTATGGGATTTAATACAATTTTTGAGATGGTTTGGTATTCTTAACTACTAGAATGACGATATTACAACATTCAAGATTATAATCTATAAAACTAACAGAGCTCAAAATTAAAGTTATTTTTTAGAACTATTTACAAAAATTTATATTGTTATAAGTTTGTTTTAAAAAGTCGTAAGGTTTAAATATAGTGGACCTATATAAATATTATATATAAATATATACAGGGTGTATATTATGTCTGGAAACACCCAAATATATCCTTTAATAATTTAAATATAAATTTGAAACCTCTTACAATCGTGATAGAGATTGGGCATCTACTTTTTTGGAACAATGTTTTGTTATGTCACACCAACGGGGGACGTCCTGCCGAGGGTATCGTGAATATTCTTAATGGAAGCCTATACCTTGTGATACATAATTTTAAAGGTAATAGCTTACTGAATTGAATGCCACAAACCGCATCTCAAGGGAATTATTCTATCAGAAAATAGAGCATTTTTAGTATTGAAAATTTACTGATGTTCAACAATGTAATTTTAACATGGTTCTTGCCACAAAATGTGTTACACTAATTTTTTAGCATTTTTTTTAAATGTTCAATTAAATAAAACAAAAATTTCATTTTAAGCTGGTTCTATTACCACAAATTTGCCCAGTTTTTATTACAGTACAATTATGGAAATACTTATGTTATTGATTTCTTATTACAAATAAAAAATAATGTATGCTGTTAGAAAAGTCTTACAACAAACGTTTTACCTGCATTTGGTGTCAAAGCAATTGTTCGAACTGTGTTCCTTCTACGGTTTGACAATGAGCCAATCTTGTGTAAAATGATTCGACAGAGTTGCCTAACATTTCTTCAGTTTATCAAAGCAATCTCCTCTTTAATCCTGTTTCTTAGGTCTTCCAAATTATGAGGCTTTCTTCTATAAACATTGGATTTTAAATGACCCCATAGGAAATAATCGATTGGTGACAAATCCGGAGATCTTGGAGGCCATTCGATTTCTCCTCTTCGGCCCAATCCATTTATGAGGAAAACCTTAAATCCAAATACTCTCTTACCTGTCTCGCATAATGGGGTGGAGCACCATCCTGCTGAAACCATACATTATCAAAGTATTCTCCTGATGCAATTTGAATAGCTGGGATTATTTCATTTTGGAGCATATTGTAGTAAAGTTCGGCATTTAAATTTCCATTGATGAAAAAGGGTCCAACAATTTTGTTACCTAAAATTCCACACCATACGTTCAGTTTTTTGTGGTTGCTGTGAATGGGACTCAGTAATCCAATGTGGGTTTTCACTAGCCCAGTAACGGCAATTGTGCCTGTTAACATTGCCATTTAGGAAAAAAGTTGCCTCATCAGAAAATAGTATGTTGGTCAGAAAATCTCTATTGTCATCACATTTGCGCATCACAAGTTCACAAAACTCAACTCTTCTGTCGTAATCATCCTCACTTAACTGTTGGACTAAATGAACTTTAAATGGTTTGTATTTATTAATTTTCAAAATCTTACTCACAGACATAGGGTGCATATCATGTTGCTGTGCAGCTTTCTGAGCGATGTATGTGGGTCTTCAATAAATGTTTGCAAAACATCTTTTGCATGTTCTTCATCTGTTGCAGATTGTATCCTACCCGACTTTGGCCGATTACGTACACTCCCTGTCATTTCAAAACGCTCAATAGTTTTTGATATTGTTGAAACACTTATGGGATTCCTTTCTGGGAAAGTGTCATTAAACAAATTACAAACTTCCCGATAAGATCTTTGACGATCGCCATATCCTCGCATCATCAACAGAGTAATTCGTTCTCTTTCAGACAATTCCATTAAAATGCCAAATAAAAACTGAACTACTGTAATTAGATTAACTTGTTGTCAGCAATGCTTCAGAGACACTGATTAACTCGACAGGAATGATATGACCTTTGTCCATTTGTAATTTCCCAAGCTTAGACCTGTCTAGTGAAAGCTCCATGCTCAACAAACTGAAACCTGTAGACCAGATGATTAATAACACAATAATGTTTCTCATAGGCTAGTGACCTTTGTCTCTTTAAACCTTCCTGCTGACTGGAAAAGTACAGATTCATAAGTAATCAGAGAAAGTGACTCATAAGTTTTATTCATTGTAATAAAAACTGGTAAATTTGTACTAATGAAACCAGCTTAAAAATAAATTTTTTTATTTTATTTTAATTGAACATTTAAAAAATGCTAAAAAATTAGTGTAAACATTTTGTGGCAAGAAACCATGTTAAAATTACATTGTTGAACATCAGTAAATTTTCAATACTAAAAATGCTCTATTTTCTGATAGAATAATTCCTTTGAGATGCGGTTTGTGGCATTCAATTCAGTAAGCTATTACCTTTAAAAATTATGTAATCACAAGGTATAGGCTTCCATTAAGAATATTCACGATACCCTCGGCGCAGGACGTCCCCCGTTGGTGTGACATAACAAAACATTGTTCCAAAAAGTAGATGCCCAATCTCTATCACGATTGTAAGAGGTTTCAAATTTATATTTAAATTATTAAAGGATATATTTGGGTGTTTCCAGACATAATATACACCCATATATATATATATATATATATATATATATATATATATATATATATATTATAATGTTATATTATATAATACAATGATTCAAACAGTACCATAAAGGTACATGTTTAGTTCCAAACGAGAATCGGTTACACACACATTACCCACACTTCAGAAGAACATGTGTCCAAGAGTCCAAATTCCAAGAGTCAGGTCTGTGACGTCAGGCGTCAGATTCCAGACGTTGCACTATGAGAAAGGTGAACTGGAGATAAATAAACAACATTCACATTGAAACAGATCTCCCCAATCTTAGCTACGTTATGTGTAGAGAGTTTGGCTTCTCCACCGTGCTTACAGATCGTGTCTAAAACATCGTAGTGGACTCAATAGTGCACCTGATGAGACAATGAGAATACCTCTTCACCTAGGTTACACTATATTTGTATTTATGTATGTATGTCCTTAGCTACGACATGTGTAGACAGTTTGGCTTCTCCACCGTGCTTACAGATTGTGTCTAAAACATCTTAGTGGACTCAATAGTGCACCTAATAAGACAATGAGAATACCTCTTCACCTAGGTTACACTATATTTGTATTTATGTATGTATGTCCTTAGCTACGACATGTGTAGACAGTTTGGCTTCTCCACCGTGCTTACAGATCGTGTCTAAAACATCTTAGTGGACTCAATAGTGCACCTGATAAGACAATGAGAATACCTCTTCACCTAGGTAGGTTACACTATATTTGTATTTATGTATGTATGTCCTTAGCTACGACATGTGTAGACAGTTTGGCTTCTCCACCGTGCTTACAGATCGTGTCTAAAACATCGTAGTGGACTCAATAGTGCACCTGATGAGACAATGAGAATACCTCTTCACCTAGGTTACACTATATTTGTTTGTATGTATGTATGTATGTCCTTAGCTACGACATGTGTAGACAGTTTGGCTTCTCCACCGTGCTTACAGATCGTGTCTAAAACATCGTAGTGGACTCAATAGTGCACCTGATGAGACAATGAGAATACCTCTTCACCTAGGTTACACTATATTTGTTTGTATGTATGTATGTATGTCCTTAGCTACGACATGTGTAGACAGTTTGGCTTCTCCACCGTGCTTACAGATCGTGTCTAAAACATCGTAGTGGACTCAATAGTGCACCTGATGAGACAATGAGAATACCTCTTCACCTAGATTACACTATATTTGTATTTATGTATGTATGTCCTTAGCTACGACATGTGTAGACAGTTTGGCTTCTCCACCGTGCTTACAGATCGTGTCTAAAACATCGTAGTGGACTCAATAGTGCACCTGATGAGACAATGAGAATACCTCTTCACCTAGATTACACTATATTTGTAGTCTAGGTGTCTCTAATTTTGAAAAAAAAAATGTTATGTAGGGAATTTATTTTAAGCTTCTTCGTCGCCAACTTTTTGGATATCTTCAGACGAACATGACTCCAAATTCCAGGAGTCAGATCTGTGGCAGCTTCAAATTCACTAATCTCGATATTCGTATCAAAATCAGTTAAGTATGGAATATAAATTTTTATATTTTCTCCTTCGCAGATTTACACAATAGACAAAATGTTGTATGTAATAAAAATGAAATAATTGTGAATTAATTATAATACGAATAAACTACAAAGGTAAGATAACTATAGGCTCTAAAGGCAGAGAAACCAAATCGATTTGTCATTCTCATCAAAAAGTTCATGACCTAGGTATACCTCGTATAATAAAGCAGTGCTTCCCAAAATGTACGCCGCGGCGCCCTGGGGCGCCTCTAAATCCTGCCAGGGGTGCCGTGGTTGAAAGGCAGTGTTCAAGAAAATATTATTTCGTGTGAAAGTATTAAACATATACATATATTATTAGCTATACTAAATCTATAAAGCCATATCAAACTATTGTACTGTCTTAATGTGAATACAACTCCACAAACTACTTAAAATTACTTTTATATTAGAACAATTAAGCATAAACAAAGGAAATTGCTACGCCATCGCATGAATAGCGTTATTTTGAGACTCAAAGGCTCACCATATATATTTCTCTGGAACATATTACCCTGACGCTACACATCACTCCACTCAGACAAGCCAATAAGCATGACATTAACTGGCAAAAATGTGTTGTAATATGTAGTCTAATGGTAGTAGAAGTTCACTGGCTAGTCGAAAAGGTGGCTTCATGCTCCGTTCTAGTGAAAGCGACAATTGTGATTTGGAGCCATTGCATGATCCACAGAGAAGCATCAGCTACACATCTCATTAAGGAACTGCATGATATACTTAACATTGTTATCGGTGCAATCAACTACATTAAAACACTCCTAAACAACAAATTTTAAACAAATTGACAAATGAATAATGACATGGGATCTGTCCACTCATGTTTTATTCTACAGTAGTTCTCGTTAGTTGGCTCTTGGTAACCAACCAAGGTCGTGAGCTGAGACACGAAATGCACACCAGAAGCATACGCATACAAAATATACATATGCAAAAACCACGTCATTGTAGATACATTTATTGATACGAACTTTCCGTCGAAGATAGCTTTACTTACTGAATTGTTTGAAAAGATAAACATACTAAATAAGTAATTGCATGAAAAGAACACAGATATCTTAAATAGACAAAGTGGAAGGTTTTAAAAAGAAACTCGATTTGAGGAAGTTCATCACGGTTAAAGGGGAATACAGTAGATTTTCCGCCTTGAAACAGTTTATTGAAGAATGCCTTCCAAACTGAGTGTATTTTGATAAATGTCTTCCTATCAACGATGTCAACTCTATACTGTGGGTATCAAATCCATTTAACGAAGAAATGCATCTAAACGTTGAAGAGAATGAACAACTGACTAAATTCCAAACAGATACTTCTTTAAAGATCGAACCAAAAACAAATTATTTGCTAGATTTTTTGTTTTATGTGAGTTACAAAGTCAAAATACTTTATTGTTATTCTTCATCGATTCTATTGAGATGAAATGAGGAAGTGGGGCGCGGCAGGAAGTAGTACAAACAAAAGTAGTAACAAACAATTAAAAGGAGCGTCAAACCACAGCGCCCAAACCGAATACCTACCATCCACAATAACTATATACAAGTACAATTATATTTTGAGAAATGTTGAATGGATATATCGCTTCACCGAGTAGGCCCAGGAGTCACGTGCGTACGCACCAGGCACTACCAAGGTCAACCACCTGTGGCCTCGACTGGACAGCCCAGGATCGCGACGTTTGTGTCGCTGTTATCCTCGTATATCGCGAACTCATTCTTCGTACACAATAGCTCAACTGATATATGACACATTTTTAAATGTCTACCGATGTGGACAAAAATGATGATCATTATTGGTCTTTGGATTTAGGTGTGGTAGTATTCACCCAATCTGCTCTAGGAGAGTCGCCCACGAGAGTCGTCACCCTTACCAACTCCAGATATAAACTAACCCATTACAAACTGCATAGCAATACTAATAAATGTACCAGTTTTTGTTCTTAAAAAGAGAGACAATTTCATACCCAGTGTCAGTGGCAGAAGCAAAATAACCGTTTGTTGAAGTAAAATAAGAATAAAAAACTCTGCGATTACAAATTTCAGACATTTTGTTAACAATTTAACTCTACAGAGCAGTAGAGTTTAAAATAGCTTGAAATAGACATTGATACCAATTCGGTACAACATTTATTTATTGTACAATATTAAATTACAATTCAAAACCATAATATAAACAAAACCAACTTATTATAATACTCAAGCCATATTTACTATATAAAGGATGCCCAGTTGATAAAAATGTTGTGTTTGGAATATTGTTTTCTTCGAAAGGTGATCTGTGATCATGCCAACTCAACAACCACTTAATTGAAGCAATTACTTTTAAAAAGGTACCACCTTTTACTCGCATCTCAAGAGGTCCCAAAGTATGTGTAAGGTGAACTGTGAAGAACAGTTTTAATCATAGTAGTTACGAAAAAGTGACCCCGACAGATTACACTTAAATGGATGTAGTCAGTAGATAACCTTAGAGAGACAACAAGCTATCTCCAAGCATCCCTGGGGCTAAAAACGTGTATTGGTTGTACCTACATTTGGTCTATATCCCACAGCTTCTCAGTAATCAGGGCTCAGAACTTCGGAGACTATAGAGTGCAGTTTGGCATTTTCATTTGAATTGAGAAATATCTTTAGGCACACAAAGTGTATGTAATGCTTACTTGCGAAAATACCCATTTTCAAGCTCAATGTTATCTTGTTGTACAGAGTCCAGAAGGTCGGCAACACTTAGTGATATCGCAAGATTCTGTATCTGCATAGCGAAATTATAAGTGATGGTTATTTAGAGAGATATATCCAACTGCATCCTACCCATCTCATTGCAGGTTTGGGAAAGTTTGAAAACTCGAACAGGGCATCTTCGGGTATTCTTATCGAAGATTTTTTGGATATTCTCCATCATTGCTGACGTCATTCACCAACAAAGATATGAATCTCCATCTCTAAGCCACCCAGTATAGAAGCTTTCCTAAATCCATTACACAACAACCCTTTAGGAAGAGCGGTTTACAAAACACGATTTATATACTTAATTACCTACGCACTACGCAAAGTAATACTTCAAAACCGTAGAGTACATTAGCCAATCCTTAATATACTACATGCCTTTAAACTTAAAGGGTTGAAATTTGGTGTGAAACCTTACCTCTAGTACTTTTATGTCGGTATAGAAAATTTTAAACATCGGTCCGTTTCAGAGCCCAATTTTGTCTGTATAGGAAATTACCCCAAAATACACAACAATAAAAAATATATTGTGGAGGTTGATCATATGACTTCTTTATTAATTTATCAACATGTGATGAACGTAAATAGTTTCATGCAGCATTTAAACATTGCTTAGTCTGCAATGTCATATTCACAGCAAGCTTGTTTGTGTTGTAAGGTTGTGGTTAGATTTTATCATAATAAGTTTGCTTGGGGGTTCAACAAGTAAGGCTTGGCTGTGAAATAAGATATATTTCAAGCTAGGGCTATTGTGACGATTTAATTAGTAGGTTCGATCGGAAATTCAACACACTCAAATGAACCAACATATATTCTATTCATGTTTAAACTCAATTATTTTCAGTCCATTTTAAGTAATATATACCAGCATAACATAAAAACTAAAGACATTTAGTGACATTTAGCATATAACAACTTTAATATTAGCCATGAATAACATGTTGTATTGGATTCTATCTTACAAGTTATATTTCATTGATTTCAATAACAAGTTTTACGTACTCGTATAT
Source organism: Homalodisca vitripennis (assembly GCF_021130785.1). Lineage (NCBI taxonomy): Eukaryota > Metazoa > Arthropoda > Insecta > Hemiptera > Cicadellidae > Homalodisca > Homalodisca vitripennis. The sequence goes on along the minus strand of NW_025778382.1, from coordinate 53,171 downwards.
GTTCTACGAGTATGTTTCCACTTTGTTTTTTTTCCCGATCTAAACATATACATACTTTTTACGTAATTAAAATGAATTAGTTACTTTTCCAATTGAAAAACATTTACACAAATTATATGAAATTAATAAGCATGTATTTTAATAGCAAACTATTAATTTAATTAATCACTTTAGGTACAGGACTTTGAAAAATAAAATGAAACATACTTAGACGATTGATAACACTCTGATATTATTTAATGTTACGTTCCTAAAACTAAATACAAAATTTCTTACCTTACATTTTATTTTCACTTGACACTAACATATGACACTATTTCGCCTAAAGTAATTTTATACAACACACGAACACTCTCACGCGCACACACGATTTTTTATTTTTGTCGTGAAAATCTAGAGGAGACTGCCCATGATCTTCCCGGCAGAAGGACATAAATCGTCCCAGCCAGCTCGCCTGACCACGCCCCTGACAAATCTCTCTATGGTAATTGGTGAGAACCAATATTTTTTGGTATCAGCATGTTTGATGTGTAATTGTTTGTTTAGCAGCGGTGGCTGGCGGACGTGGGTACCCCACTTACATCCGAGGGATGTTTGTTTCGGTTTGTAATACGAGACTCCCTTTTCTACGACGATCTATTTTTTAGTCTTATGGATTTTTATTTACTAATAACTACGTGTCCCTTACATTGTGTTTTATTGATTGGCATTATTGAAATGTGATGAGCTGAGAATGGATGCCATCATTCTATAGTAGTTTGAATGTTTATATTAATTTACTGTCTGTAGAGTACAAATATCGAACTTTTTAGTTTTGAAATTTAGAACATAGCTCATAACTGGACAACACTGACATAATGTCCAAGTATTATATTATATACCATAAAATAGCCATTAAAAACCTCACTTGCAATTATAGGAGTGTTTGAATATACCTAGGATAATGGCATATAGGTAGGATAGAGGTGGATATCTTCTTCCAACGAAAATCATGACACTGGGTAGTGCGGGTGGTATTTATTTACATGGTTTTACAGACGCAAGTGGACTCGGTTTGTGTCTACTTGTGTACAGAAGGTGTGCAAGCAACTGTTGCAACGAATTGATTGATTTTAAAATCTAGGATTGCCCCCTTGATCGCATTCAGATATTTAAATTAGGCGTTACAAAGTCTGAGCGTTTAGACTCTCCCACCAGTTGGCAAAATCAGATTTATATTTTTATGTGTGTCCGTCTGCATGTAAAATAACTTTCGAATGATTTAATTATAGGGTTGAAATTTAGTGTAAAATCTATTCCTACTGTCGCTATATCGAAATCAAGTATACAATATGGCGCTCGCTGTAAATAAAGTCCGGCATCCTATGTTTGTTTCCCTGTGGTTTAATCTTTTAATATCTGAAGAGTAATATCCTAATAATTCTTTAATATTTTCTGGTGTTTGTAAGATTTAACCGTAATTATTGTGGCTGCAGTATCAATCAGGCTTTAAATAGGTTATCATTATACTACAGACATATTATACAATTAAAACACATTAATTTTCTCTGAACACACAATACTGTAATTGCTGCAATACAATTCAATAACCAGGAACATGCTTCCAGGAATAGCAGAATAATGAATGAGGAAAACGTTAGATTCAGAAAGGAAGAGAAGATCCAGCATCTGTGAGCTGTGAGGCATGGAGATTGTAGTGTTCAAGGTCATTTCTTGGGTCTATTATCGTGACCCGACAACCTCGCCGCGTGCCAGGCGCCTGCCAAGTTTTGGTAACCTATTTAAAAATTCGTTTGCTACAAATCTAAACGAGCATACTTGAAAATTAAAGCGGACAAACAAAATCATCGGAGCATCTAAGAGGTAGCATTTAACACATGACAAAATTGGAAAGTGCACTAGTAAATTATTAAACTGCACAAACAATACAATTACGGTTGCTATTTATGCGATAGTTACATATTTTGATATTCAAAATAATAAAAACATACAAGTTTTCTGATGTAGTAAATAAATTAAAAGCCGGAAAAATTGTTTATTTCTTTTATAGAGTACCTAATTTAACTTTTAATTTTGTATTCTTAGTTTGTAGTGTGAATAACGTATCAATAAATGGGTTCATTATTTTCTATGAACGATATACTTTTCCTATTATTTTCTGTTGTATAATATGGGTAACATAGGTTTTAAAATCCTATTACGGCTATCTTTATAAAATAAATCAGTGAGAAAAATGGCGCCAGTAGACTTATTTCCCAGGGCGTGTATTAGTTAGTCGGAGACTGGTCCAGCTATCTATAAAATAAGTAAACATGTAAAAAAACACTGAAACTGTTTTAACTATATTAAAAAGGGCATAAAAAAGCTATAACAAAAGGGAAAATAACGTTTATTTCATTTATTTAAAAATGGAATATTAATAATAAAATGGTCACCATAGCAACAAACAAATATGTACAATTCCGTTACTATACTTATAGCTGTGATTTATTTATTATACTTAGGTGTAATTACTGATACTTGGACTTAAACTAATAGCTCACTTAACAATGATGTTTTTTCTTGATTAGACCGAATAATACAAATAAAATGATTTCTCTTATGGCGTATATCATACAGATTCATAGTTCCATTCTGATTGCACTAAAATTATGCAAAACCAGTTAATCTGAAAAAACCAAATTTGGCACATTGGTTTGAGTAAATAAGAGGAAAATTTAAAACAAAATTGTGTTGTTTAAGTTTTATATTACCATAATTGCATATGTTGAGAGTTTGTAGTCAAATAACAAAACAAAAACAGTATAGCTATAAAGAATTACTAAATACCAACTACTTTAACCATTATATTAAAATTAAAATGGTACTTGTTTCAACGAAATCTGTCAATACATAAGTGAGCATGTCCACACTAAAGGTCGGCTTGCACAAGCCGAGAGCAGTATCATTTTGTCTTTTGATAGGTATCAGCTGTTTTACATCAGTTATAAAAAATGTACAAGTTACCAACTATTTTGCAATTTTTATAACATTTCAACGGTACTTTTTCCAACGAAATCTGTCCACATATAAGCGAGCGCGACCACTTTAAAAAGACGGGAGCAACGAACAACTAATACCTCTCAACTCTGTGAAGTTTTATGTTATTTGACTTTAAAATTGTTCAACAGGCGCCATTTTGTTGATATTAAATAAAATAATACTATTTGTTTTTTTTTAGCTTAACTATTTTTTTAGATTTTAATACAAAATATAAAATGGTGGCTAACGCCTAGACAAGATATTTCTCGGCCTATGTTTATATGACGTTTTTTGTTTGAAATGATGAACACTTATACTCACAAAAGGTCTGTGACACCCTTTTATGAATATCCTGTTCATATTGCTCTTTCTTTCGATAAACTAATAATTATGGATATATCAGTGCAATGTACACACATTATATCACACTATAATATTTTTCTATTTACAAAATTTAAATGTTTTACTAAAAACCTATATTGTCACTATAATATAGATATATGCATACTACATGTGTGCTGTAAACACACGGTGGGGCGTACTCCCCCTTGTGGAGTATGGAATTTACACTGTCATGTGCTAATGTGGTGTACGTTGGTAATGTGTGTTTGGGGATATCCACGAATACACCTTGCTTGCGTATGTTCAATTTCCATTGTTTAATTTTTGAGAATAGGCACAATAATTACGATGCGTTGCACCTTATGTACACACATTCTTGTTATTTTAATGTTATGACTCTATGGTTTCACCGACACAACCGGCATGAAGTAAAACACGGATAAATAAAAAATAAGGCTTCATCTGAAATTTAACTGCGAAAATATTAGTTTTCTAGACATACCTTATAAAAGGTCAGAAGAGGAAGACAACACTGTGATAGGACTGTACACCCACTCTGCTGCGACGCTCTCAAGGTTCTGCTCTGACCCGGCATGGCGGCGGCACAGGCGTATCTAGAATGACGTAACGATGTGGGGGGGGGGGGTTACCACTACACGACTGGAATATCTGTGAATTTTGCACTCCTCCCAGTCAAGCAACAGCCCAGAAACACTCCCCGGAATGCTATAATATTAAACAGTTGCAAGTTTGATAGCCTCCCAAATGCATATTATTCTTATAATAAATTACAATGGCATAAAGACCCACAAAACGGTTGCAACCTAAGTCAAAATTGTTGGAGACCGCCCAATAACACATACCAATGAGAACACTCTGGCTCTGGAATATTGCTGTATTTTAAGAACAATTCACATCCTCTATCGACTTATGTACAGAGCCTCTACCTTAGATGTACAGATTATAAAATGCTTCCTGAATTTATATAATTCACTTGAACATGGGAATGTATTTTGAATCAATGAAAGTTAAGAGCCTGTTGATAAGCCAGTTATGGCAATAAACTAAGAATTTAGGTGGAATACCTAGATTAGTCATTTTATTTATAAGTGCTAGTCCTAAAACATTATCATAGGCACAGGATATGTCTAATGCTGTAGCAACAGTAGTTTCGTTGTATGACAGGGCTATTAAAGTGTCTGTTATGAAAGTAATAACATAATCACTTCAATTTACCATTTTTCTAAAACCACATTGCATGCCAGAAATTTTTAGAAGATTTAAGTAGGGCAATGACCCTGATGTGTTTCCAAGTTGTAGGAATGTCATTATATCCATTCCAGATATAATTTAAATTTTTAGGAGCATGTTATGAGCATTTATTGGCAAACACTTATTTTTCTTATTTTATAAGTAATTCCATCTAGCCTTGGTGATGTGTGTTTTGTTGCTCTTACTGGCTAGTTGTAACACTTTTAAAGTTAAGTTTGTTTCTGAAGGGTCGTTTTTTGATCTATATAATCTAATTTTGATGTATTGAATTTCATAGCATGGCGTACATAGTGTGCAATTATTTGTTTCATGAAGCCTTCACACAATTCCTTGTTATTTATAACAGCGTCATTACTAGTAATACTATTGTTATCTTTTAACTTATTCACTATTTTCCAAGCAAATGTACTTCATCTTCTTTCCGAAATATCCTGGCATGTTTCCCAATTGAATTTCTTAGTCAACTGGATTTCTTCTCCAGACTTTAATTGAGATATTTGGTTAACTGCAGTCGTTTGTTTCTTGAATTTAGTTAATGGTAACTGACTTAGGGCATCAGCTCGGGAATAATTGTCTGTCCACCATGGTTTTTGTGAAAAAGGTCGCCATGAATTATTTATGGGAGTTTTGACTTTGGGAATAGATACTTCACTAGACTGTTTAAATTAGAGAGTTCTCCCATTTTCCGTTCAGGAGAGATTGGTTGTAGAACCCTAATTTTTGTTTCAATAGTCTTAGTGAAAAGTGGCCAGTTTGCTTATTTTAAAATTGGGTTTGTTGTTATTAATATTACTAAAATCTGAATTATTCTTAAATGTAAGACTAGACATATTAAATAGTATACTTATAGATAAGTAGTCACTACCCATAGAGTCCTTACAAACTTCCCATTTTCCCCGTAAAGCATGCATATTTGGTGACGCAACAGATAAATCAATGGTTAAAGCTTGATTATTTAAGGAGGGCATAGTAGTACACCTGTGATCATTAAGCAGAATAAACAATGAGTTGTTGTACTTATGAAACATATCATTTCCCCTTGTCTTGGGTGATGAACATCTTATCCACACATAATAATGTAAAACCTCGATCTTTATTGAATAAGTATTGTTGCCAAAAACTTCTTTCAATTTTATTTGAAGGTTTACAATATACATTGTGAATGTAAATAGGCTTCTTAAAATGAATTATTTCAATACAGATTAACTGTATTACATTGTTGTTGTAAATAGATGTTTTTGAATATGTAACAGACTTAAGTAAAATAATTGCAATACACCGTAAACATCAAATTTATTTACTCTTTCAATATTGTACATGTTATCTCAAATGTAAGCATGATATGTCAGCTAAGTTTTCTGAATCATACACATATGGATGTTATTCCTTGTAATTGTGTGTATAATTTGTGACCATTTCCACTGGCATTCCTCTGGTAAGTCTTTGAATTATCAGGTCCTAAAATACGTAGTTATTATATAGTACTTTTGAACTAATAAAAGGAGGGCAAAGTGGAGTGTATAAAGTTAGTAGTAAAATCATTCTACCACCAATCAGCAGTAAGCGTATACTGGGACAATTAAACATTCTGCAACTAAATAAGTTAATATGAAGTTTGTTGAGGGCGAATCTGTTGTCTCATTTAACCTAGTGTTAAATTTCTTATGTATCGGTACAAGTTATTTAAACACTACTGTAGCCAAAAAGGTTAATCTTATTGTAATATAGCCCATTAACTAACTGTTATACCTCAAATTTAAGTTTCTAATCATTATATATATATATATATATATATATATATATATATATATATATATATATATATAATTAGAAACTAGATACCAATACAATAACAATAAAAACCACATTATAAAATATACAGAATAAAAATAACATTAAAAACTTCAATATTTAGTTATACTTGTTCAATGGTTATTATTGTGTAAAGTCAGGTATAAACAAAGGAGGTTGAAAGAGCTATTTGGTGAAAATTAAGCACTTAAAAAACAACTGTACCTAAACTTGAAATTTGAAGTTTTTGGGAAACGAAGAAACGAGAAAAGAGGAAATATTATGTTTATTTAGACAACATCATCAATTCCAGACTAGTAAAGCCCCTCTTATTATTTCCAGTATTCCAGCTTCCTTTTCTTAGTTCTTGCTGACATTTTTGATCATCTCATCAACTTTTTTATCGACTTTTATTTGCTGCATTTGATCAAATGCCTTTAGCCCACAGTTTGCATCAGCCTCACCAAGGAGTTCTTGTAACACCTTTACCCTACTTAAGAGCTTTAAATTACTAAAAGAATCCTGTAGATCTCTGTAGATAAGCTTGATTTTGTTGCCAAAGAAAGTAAAGAGCATTAAACCCATAAAATATAGAGCATAAACTCAATATTTCAAAAGTTATATTAGTATAAGAATAAAAAATGGACAAATCAACCTTGTGTCATATAACTTTGTTAAATTTTAATTGAGTGGCTTAGCAAATTTAAATATACTTGTTTTGTATATCAAACTATTCTTAAAATAATAAAAATAAAGAAACATGTAAAATGTAAAATCTCTTTCTTATGACGTCAGACTCTCCTTAAATAAAACAAAATTTAATCCTAACTTTAACAAAATAGTAAACGAAATAGTTAAGTTTGAATAACAAATCAAGACCAAAGATAAATCTTGACGTCTACTCTCGGATCACAAACTAATTGAACTCCAATAACAGGAATTATATTAAAACTTAGCTTTTTCAATTCTGCATTTCTACATATAAAACTGTTAACTAACAACAACTTCCATGATATATCAATGACAACGAAAAAAATACTGGGTTTTTGGTACTTTTCAACCAAACTGCAACTTTGAACATTCATATCTCAGAAAATTGTGATTCGGTAATGATTAAATCTTTATACAAGATGTATGGAAGTGTACTTTAATTTAGTATGTACTGTTTTAGAATCTAAGAATAGTATGGGAATAACGTTCTTATAAAAATGCCACCTTAACTTTTATTCTTGGCTGGGTGATCCTTAAAATTCGGTATTGATCACGTCATGGAGCTCTTAGTACGTAATTGAGCATCTAATTTTGTAAACCACTACTAAAAATGTTACAATTTTTAACACAGATTAAATTGAGTCCATTTTGTTGATTTACTGCAACTGGCCACTCCTCGTTTTAAAGCGCAAATCGTCACACTGCCCAGGCTGTGTTGCCTCGTAGGAAAAACGAACGACAACAAACGAACTTGTTAAGAACTGCTCAGAGCTTGGCAACATACTCACTACTGTGACAACTGATCATATAGGGACTACTCCAAAAGATACTTTGTACTGGGCACTCGTCGTCCTAAGACTACAAGTCATCGCAAACGGAAAGTACCCGGTATAGGTCACTTTTACAACACAGATACTTTACACGTTACGCCGTTCCTGTACAAAGTACTTGGACTCGTTTAGCAGTAACAGTAACTGAAACATTTTAGGAGTAACGTATGACTTTACATCATTGCGAGTACATTTTTCACTCGGTTACTGAAAATATAGCGTACAGGGAGAAGCCACAAGAAATAGTATGAACTAACCTTACTTTCGTAGTTACTGCGTGACGGGGAAATATTACGTTTTGAATTAAATTGAATTATAAAGTTTCAATTTATATATTTGATTATAATTGATTTCAAAGTGTCAACATAAATGTTATTTTTAGTCCAAAATAAACTACAAGGGGATTAATTTCTGAAATAAAATGGTCTTTGGTGGGGAGGGGACCCGTTCTCTGAATCAATAGATGAGAAAAAGCAGGCTTTCTCTTCCTTTGTCCAGTTTGTTTTTGATCAAGCATTTCCAGAGAAGAAAGCCAAAGTTACATCGAGATCTTTAAATTTCAAAATGCCCTGAAACCAAGAAATATTTGACATTTGGGACATGGTCAGTGAGTGGTGATTCTTCGCTAAAGATTTAGACAGTCCTCATAATGCAAAATAGTTATATTTTACCCTGAAAAAGGGGTATAGGTGTAGCATAAGGAATGTTAAGTCATATTTATCTGTAGTGTCTGATAGATTACATCACTCTTCAAATAAAGTCAAAACAGCTTGGGATATTATAAATGGCCACAGGAATACTACTAAGTCTTCTATAATAATGTAGTTGATGGCATTAAAACGAGTATGGTTCGTTAACAAAGACCCAAAATCATGTGCAAATATGTTCGACGATTTCTTCGTAAATGTAGCTCTGTAATCCAATGCCGAGGACAACAGCCAGCATTTTCATACTGAACTAACCAAATCTTTGGCTCCCTCCTTTTTTCTTACTCCAGTTTCTGAAACTGAAATAGCTGACATAAGATTCCCTAAGAACCAAGACATCTTTAGAAATGGACAATATATCTTCCAAACTGCTCAAGGATTGCACTCTTTTATTTATCCAACCACTTGTTCATCTAATGACTTATTATTTTGAAAATAGCATGTTTCCTGATTCTCTAAAACTTTCTATTGTGAAGCCTCTTCATAAAAGAAGAAAGAAATTGATAACTTCAGACTAATTTACATCACATGTAAATTTTCAAAGGTTTTTGAAAAAGCTGCATTAAAAATGTTATGGTATTTATCAGAGCGAAATAAGAAGTATTTGAAAACCAATCCGGTTTTGTGCAGGAAAGATCAAATGTTAACGCGATTTTCGTAATAACTAGCAAGATTGCCGAAGCACTAGATACAGCTGAATCTACATCAGCAATATTTTTTTGACCTGGGAAAAGCGTTTGACATGGTTTCTCACGAGAGACTTTTGAGGAAAACTTGAGCTGACTGGTGTGAAGAGTGTAGCTGGAAAATGGGTTCGGTCCTATTTGGCTGATCGTCGTTAGTCTGTCAGCGTTCAATCCTGAGGGTGGTGTTTTAAAGAAATGCTGCTCTGATATCACATTTGTCAAAGCTGGTGAGCCCCAGAGCTCCATATTGGGCCTTTACTATCCATCATCTTTGTAAATGATATCAGAAGCTCCGTATCAGGCTCTGGATATGCAGGTTCTGTTCGCAGATGACACTCCCTTGGTAATCAATAATACATGTCATAATGTCATGGAGATGGATTCTTTCTTTCAGTCAAATATCATCATTTATTGGTTTTATAGTAACAGTCTTTTTGTTAGTACAGAAAAGACCAGTTTAATCGATTTTAAAGTATCACCTCGATCATTTGGTACATAGAGTCTACACATTGGACATGTTGTGGTTAAATCTGATCAGTTCGTAAAAGATTTAGGGACCTGAATAGATAGAAACCTGAATCATTCTCACATAGAAATTGCAGCTGCATAGTTGGGCTCAGGATTATTTGTCCTTCGCAGATTGTCTTTTTTACAAACACTGACATAATGTTCACTGCATACTATGCTCTCATTTATCCACATCTCTATTATGTTGTTGGTGTATGGGGTTCTGAAAATAGTTACATAAAACCAATTTTTATTTTGCAAAAATACAGTTACAACAACAGCTCATCTCAAACTACCTAATGAATTCTTGCAAACAGTTATTCAACTCATTAAAAATGCATACCTTTACCTCAATTTACATTGTTCATATCGTACTTTACTCTAAACAAACCCCTGGACTTCTTCAACACCTTGTGCCACAATATAAATATCAGAGCAGAAACCATAAAAAAATTAACATTCCATATCATAAAACTTCTTTTCTCAATTCACCAAATGCTTTATAATTCAGTTATATTTTTAACGCCCTTCCCGAATACCTCAGGATGAAAATGACTATCAACATGTTTAAAAAGAATTTGAAGAAGGTGTTAATATCAAAGTCTTATTATAGTGTTAAGGAATTCGTTTTAATTGTTAAAATTATGTTTTATATCAGATAATGTATAAATTATTGACTCATGCCGTTGCTTGTAATGTGTTAAATGTCAATAAAGTATGATTTGATTTGATTTGATATCCAGTTTCTACAAAGGCTATTATTTATACAGGGTGTGTTTGCTTCACCCATAAGATAAAGGTACTAGTTCGATATTAATTTTCCTGAAGCTTGGATAATATTAACCTGACTTTCTGTACCTGCAAGCATTTCATCCTCTGATATTTCTCACTCTACACACATGACTCCTACAGAATATATTCTAACTGAGGGTAAAAAAGTATTTTGACTAGTATTGTGAATCTACTAAATTATTGGCAGCTTCATGGGTTTTACATGTCACTGAAAGATTTTTAATTAAACGCTCTATGTGTTCAATGTCTTCATAATCGTGCGTTATTCTACCTATTGTAAAAGGGGTTTAATTTACTCGTATATTTTTCTTTATCTTGAATAATAATTTCAAAGGGTCCTTGATTATCAAATGTGTAACATCTCTTGATATTTTTTAAAGTTTGGTAAGGTTTTGTTATTATCCTGATTTTTAAAAGGGCTGCTAGCATCTTTATCCCTTTTCTGTTTATTTTAATTGTTTTATAAATTATAACTATCCATATAATCATGATCGAATACAATAATAATGTAGGGTACAATAATAGTTCTCTGCGCCTCCATGTTCTCCGTCTCGGTGGAGCTCTGGGCCGGACCCTCCCAAATATCCGGTCAGGTTTAGTATACACAAGAAAATAAAATCAGAAGTACGTTAATAACGTACAGTAATACCAATCACAGGAGAAACTATAACAAAGAGCACTAGTAAGTACTTCACCAAAATTCGACCGGAAAAAATGACTATTGGGTAGTGTATGTAACATAACCTTTCATTGAACGTCCAATTGAAACAAAGGCAAACATCCAACTAAGAAATCCAAATAAACTCACAATTTATCTCTCATTAACGGTTTGACCTTGAAGTAAAAATTTAGTGCATAAAAACAATAAACACCAAAAATGACTATTGGGTAGTGTATGTAACATAACCTTTCATTGAACGTCCAATTGAAACAAAGGCAAACATCCAACTAAGAAATCCAAATAAACTCACAATTTATCTCTCATTAACGGTTTGACCTTGAAGTAAAAATTTAGTGCATAAAAACAATAAACACCAAAAATGAAATTAAGTTATCAAGATTAATTCAACTGACACGTGAAGTAAACATCAAACCGAGACTTGTAAATAACTTTCGTAATAATGAACGAAAGCAAGTTACACGAATATGAATCGACAAACATATAGCCTATTTATTGTGTGTGGAGTTTTTAACGTTATGTTTACTCACCATAACAAAGACTCTATTACAATATTAGATATTCTCTTTGGTCACAGTTTCAGACAAACTATTATAGGCACCAATCTCAGGTCTGGCAGAGGAGGGCATGGTGTTGATAACCTTTATGATAACATCTTTCATAACAAATGTAAAACTCTCCAATCTCACTTGTCTGATCACGAATGTCTTTTATTTAGCAATTTATCAGTAGCAAGTAGGGTGGAACCTCAAAAAATAAAGGTAAAAATATTTATTAAGAAAACCACATAAAACTTTCGGAAAATATTACAAGTAGAATATTGGATTAGTGTTTTCAATAAAGCAGATGTTGAAATCGCTTCAAAAGAACATCGCATTTAATTTACAAAACAATATCAGTTTATGTCATAAAAATAGAGATAACAGAGAAGATCTTCGAGATGCTTAAATTTTACAGATTAATGGTGAACCAGAACTGAAGAATTATTATAAATTAAAGAAGTTTGAACAAACATTTATTGCCATAGTAAATTCCAACCATGCCAGGGACTTGCAACCCGTTGAGGGGAGCGTATAACATTATCAACAAATTAAAATTTATCATCTTGTCATTTAAGGTTGATGTGGGTGAATTGAAAATTGACGAGATATACCCGATCGCCAAGAAATGTCTACAGAGTTACTTTATCGTCAATATCTCTGGTGCATTTAAATCTACATCATTTAAACAGTCTTACCACCGTTCAATTCGTACCAATCCAAGGACATAACATTTCCCATTGCTAATATCATTCTTAGCTACGAATGATTCTTAGCTTTGAATCTATGGATGCATGCACTTCTCCTAAAAGGAGTATTACAACTGATTTGTATTAGTACTTATTTTCATTACTCGTCAAAGAATATGATATGAGCTATTCTGTATCTTGACTTCATGTAACTCAGGGTGTTTTACAACAGATTTGAATATTATTAAAGCTATCTCTTTGTTTTTAAAATAGAAATTTAATCTTGATAGCTTCAGACTAATATCGATTATTGACATTTTAAAAAATAGTATTTTAGAAAATTGTATATTCCCACATAACGTACAATATAATTTGCATTATTGCATTAAAGTAAACTTATACTGTACTTTTTTCTTGAAATCAATAATATCCATCTCAGTTTTGGTTTCGTCACAATCTCTCCACAATTTCCGTTGCGTCTTTACTTCTTTGAAAAGTTTTGGCTCCCGTTAAGTCAAAATGAGCACAATTTGATTTTTTTCTGAGGTAAATAAGGCTTTTGACGTTGTTGACCACGGACTGTCGGTTTCTTAAGATAGTATTTTTGAGTCAAGGCTGAGATATGGAGTAGTTTTCTCGGGATTTTCTTTTTTTCGGAATTTTGTTGCTTATGTTCTTGCGATCTCGGGCCGAGATCAAGATAGTTGTAAAAGATAGTTTTCGGCCAGACAGTGTCTTAATACTTCCCTATTTATCGATTTATCATTGTATTAGTTTTTTAATAACGTCAATGTGTTTAAAATTCCACGTCATAGTTATAGACACCATAAACTAAATTCTAAACATTTATTAAAGTTTAATTCTCTACTTTGGTCCTACATAGTTTAACTGTCTCTTGAACTAATAACAGCTTTAAGTTTACTACTATTTAGGATAACATTTGGACGTTGTCGGTAGGATGGATATGTATTTACAATTTGCATAAAGCTCTCGAGATTAGTCGAATATAAGCTCAACATTTACTTGGTAATAAAAACTTGTTTGACTATTATGATTTATTTATATTTTATTCGTGTAATTGATATTCAAAAAAACTTAATGCTCTCTTGTGAAAAATAAAAACAGTTTAAGGTATACGAATCTTAAGTATAATGTTAATTAAGAGGGCGCGACATTTCCCTACTTTGGCTGAATACATACAGTAAATTATAAGTTATAAAATCAATTAAACGCATCATTGCATAACTTCGGACATATCAGTAGTCGTTCTATTTCTATATGATGGTCAACTATATCAAAAGAGGCTTTGATATCATATAATATTTCATATGTATTACTTTTATACTTTTGGTAGAATTGTTACCAAAGTTAGATATTTTGGTAGAAACTTGCCGAGAAGAGTAACAATAACATCGAATGAAAAAAGATTTTAAATTGTACAATCGGCAAACTAAAGGTGTGCTTTTATAATTTCGTTTTACTACTAACAATGTTGGCACTTGTTAAAAAAAACCACCATTACACAACTACCGTCAACAACAACAATATGTATATATATATATATATATATATATATATATATATATATATACAGGGTGTATATTATGTCTGGAAACACCCAAATATATCCTTTAATAATTTAAATATAAATTTGAAAACTCTTACAATCGTGATAGAGATTGGGCATCTACTTTTTGGAACAATGTTTTGTTATGTCACACCAACGGAGGACGTCCTGCCGAGGGTATCGTGAATATTCTTAATGGAAGCCTATACCTTGTGATACATAATTTTAAAGGTAATAGCTTACTGAATTGAATGCCACAAACCGCATCTCAAGGGAATTATTCTATCAGAAAATAGAGCATTTTTAGTATTGAAAATTTACTGATGTTCAACAATGTAATTTTAACATGGTTCTTGCCACAAAATGTGTTACACTAATTTTTTAGCATTTTTTTAAATGTTCAATTAAATAAAACAAAAATTTCATTTTAAGCTGGTTCTATTAGCACAAATTTGCCAGTTTTTATTACAGTACAATTATGGAAATACTTATGTTATTGATTTCTTATTACAAATAAAAAATAATGTATGCTGTTAGAAAAGTCTTACAACAAACGTTTTACCTGCATTTGGTGTCAAAGCAATTGTTCGAACTGTGTTCCTTCTACGGTTTGACAATGAGCCAATCTTGTGTAAAATGATTCGACAGAGTTGCCTAACATTTCTTCAGTTATCAAAGCAATCTCCTCTATAATCCTGTTTCTTAGGTCTTCCAAATTATGAGGCTTTCTTCTATAAACATTGGATTTTAAATGACCCCATAGGAAATAATCGATTGGTGACAAATCCGGAGATCTTGGAGGCCATTCGATTTCTCCTCTTCGGCCAATCCATTTATGAGGAAACCTTAAATCCAAATACTCTCTTACCTGTCTCCCATAATGGGGTGGAGCACCATCCTGCTGAAACCATACATTATCAAAGTATTCTCCTGATGCAATTTGAATAGCTGGGATTATTTCATTTTGGAGCATATTGTAGTAAAGTTCGGCATTTAAATTTCCATTGATGAAAAAGGGTCCAACAATTTTGTTACCTAAAATTCCACACCATACGTTCAGTTTTTGTGGTTGCTGTGAATGGGACTCAGTAATCCAATGTGGGTTTTCACTAGCCCAGTAACGGCAATTGTGCCTGTTAACATTGCCATTTAGGAAAAAAGTTGCCTCATCAGAAAATAGTATGTTGGTCAGAAAATCTCTATTGTCATCACATTTGCGCATCACAAGTTCACAAAACTCAACTCTTCTGTCGTAATCATCCTCACTTAACTGTTGGACTAAATGAACTTTAAATGGTTTGTATTTATTAATTTTCAAAATCTTACTCACAGACATAGGGTGCATATCATGTTGCTGTGCAGCTTTTCTGAGCGATGTATGTGGGTCTTCAATAAATGTTTGCAAAACATCTAGTGCATGTTCTTCATCTGTTGCAGATTGTATCCTACCCGACTTTGGCCGATTACGTACACTCCCTGTCATTTCAAAACGCTCAATAGTTTTTGATATTGTTGAAACACTTATGGGATTCCTTTCTGGGAAAGTGTCATTAAACAAATTACAAACTTCCCGATAAGATCTTTGACGATCGCCATATCCTCGCATCATCAACAGAGTAATTCGTTCTCTTTCAGACAATTCCATTAAAATGCCAAATAAAAACTGAACTACTGTAATTAGATAACTTGTTGACAGCAATGCTTCAGAGACACTGATTAACTCGACAGGAATGATATGACCTTTGTCCATTTGTAATTCCCAAGCTTAGACCTGTCTAGTGAAAGCTCCATGCTCAACAAACTGAAACCTGTAGACCAGATGATTAATAACACAATAATGTTTCTCATAGGCTAGTGACCTTTGTCTCTTTAAACCTTCCTGCTGACTGGAAAACACCAAGTACAGATTCATAAGTAATCAGAGAAAGTGACTCATAAGTTTTATTCATTGTAATAAAAACTGGTAAATTTGTACAAATGAAACCAGCTTAAAAATAAATTGTTTATTTTATTTTAATTTAACATTTAAAAAATGCTAAAAAATTAGTGTAACACATTTTGTGGCAAGAACCATGTTAAAATTACATTGTTGAACATCAGTAAATTTTCAATACTAAAAATGCTCTATTTTCTGATAGAATAATTCCTTTGAGATGCGGTTTGTGGCATTCAATTCAGTAAGCTATTACCTTTAAAATTATGTATCACAAGGTATAGGCTTCCATTAAGAATATTCACGATACCCTCGGCAGGACGTCCCCCGTTGGTGTGACATAACAAAACATTGTTCCAAAAAGTAGATGCCCAATCTCTATCACGATTGTAAGAGGTTTCAAATTTATGTTTAAATTATAAAAGGATATATTTGGGTGTTTCCAGACATAATATACACCCTGTATATATACAGGGTGTATATTATGTCTGGAAACACCCAAATATATCCTTTAATAATTTAAATATAAATTTGAAACCTCTTACAATCGTGATAGAGATTGGGCATCTACTTTTTGGAACAATGTTTTGTTATGTCACACCAACGGGGGTCGTCCTGCCGAGGGTATCGTGAATATTCTTAATGGAAGCCTATACCTTGTGATACATAATTTTAAAGGTAATAGCTTACTGAATTGAATGCCACAAACCGCATCTCAAAGGAATTATTCTATCAGAAAATAGAGCATTTTTAGTATTGAAAATTTACTGATGTTCAACAATGTAATTTTAACATGGTTCTTGCCACAAAATGTGTTACACTAATTTTTTAGCATTTTTTAAATGTTCAATTAAAATAAAATAAACAATTTATTTTTAAGCTGGTTTCATTAGTACAAATTTACCAGTTTTTATTACAATGAATAAAACTTATGAGTCACTTTCTCTGATTACTTATGAATCTGTACTTGGTGTTTTCCAGTCAGCAGGAAGGTTTAAAGAGACAAAGGTCACTAGCCTATGAGAAACATTATTGTGTTATTAATCATCTGGTCTACAGGTTTCAGTTTGTTGAGCATGGAGCTTTCAATAGACAGGTCTAAGCTTGGGAATTACAAATGGACAAAGGTCATATCATTCCTGTCGAGTTAATCAGTGTCTCTGAAGCATTGCTGTCAACAGGTTATCTAATTACAGTAGTTCAGTTTTTATTTGGCATTTTAATGGAATTGTCTGAAAGAGAACGAATTACTCTGTTGATGATGCGAGGATATGGCGATCGTCAAAGATCTTATCGGGAAGTTTGTAATTTGTTTATGACACTTTCCCAGAAAGGAATCCCATAAGTGTTTCAACAATATCAAAAACTATTGAGCGTTTTGAAATGACAGGGAGTGTACGTAATCGGCCAAAGTCGGGTAGGATACAATCTGCAACAGATGAAGAACATGCACTAGATGTTTTGCAAACATTTATTGAAGACCCACATACATCGCTCAGAAAAGCTGCACAGCAACATGATATGCACCCTATGTCTGTGAGTAAGATTTTGAAAATTAATAAATACAAACCATTTAAAGTTCATTTAGTCCAACAGTTAAGTGAGGATGATTACGACAGAAGAGTTGAGTTTTGTGAACTTGTGATGCGCAAATGTGATGACAATAGAGATTTTCTGACCAACATACTATTTTCTGATGAGGCAACTTTTTTCCTAAATGGCAATGTTAACAGGCACAATTGCCGTTACTGGGCTAGTGAAAACCCACATTGGATTACTGAGTCCCATTCACAGCAACCACAAAAACTGAACGTATGGTGTGGAATTTTAGGTAACAAAATTGTTGGACCCTTTTTCATCAATGGAAATTTAAATGCCGAACTTTACTACAATATGCTCCAAAATGAAATAATCCCAGCTATTCAAATTGCATCAGGAGAATACTTTGATAATGTATGGTTTCAGCAGGATGGTGCTCCACCCCATTATGGGAGACAGGTAAGAGAGTATTTGGATTTAAGGTTTCCTCATAAATGGATTGGCCGAAGAGGAGAAATCGAATGGCCTCCAAGATCTCCGGATTTGTCACCAATCGATTATTTCCTATGGGGTCATTTAAAATCCAATGTTTATAGAAGAAAGCCTCATAATTTGGAAGACCTAAGAAACAGGATTATAGAGGAGATTGCTTTGATAACTGAAGAAATGTTAGGCAACTCTGTCGAATCATTTTACACAAGATTGGCTCATTGTCAAACCGTAGAAGGAACACAGTTCGAACAATTGCTTTGACACCAAATGCAGGTAAAACGTTTGTTGTAAGACTTTTCTAACAGCATACATTATTTTTTATTTGTAATAAGAAATCAATAACATAAGTATTTCCATAATTGTACTGTAATAAAAACTGGCAAATTTGTGCTAATAGAACCAGCTTAAAAATAAATTGTTTATTTTATTTTAATTGAACATTTAAAAAATGCTAAAAAATTAGTGTAACACATTTTGTGGCAAGAACCATGTTAAAATTACATTGTTGAACATCAGTAAATTTTCAATACTAAAAATGCTCTATTTTCTGATAGAATAATTCCTTTGAGATGCGGTTTGTGGCATTCAATTCAGTAAGCTATTACCTTTAAAATTATGTATCACAAGGTATAGGCTTCCATTAAGAATATTCACGATACCCTCGGCAGGACGACCCCCGTTGGTGTGACATAACAAAACATTGTTCCAAAAAGTAGATGCCCAATCTCTATCACGATTGTAAGAGGTTTCAAATTTATATTTAAATTATTAAAGGATATATTTGGGTGTTTCCAGACATAATATACACCCTGTATATATATACATAGGCTTTTATTGAATTTCTCAACCCTTACGAATTGCACATAGATTCTTCATTCCGAAAAAAACACTAAGCGTAAGTTTTGTGTCGTGCTGTCTGTCAGCTATTATATTGATAAAATATCATACTAATAATATAATAAATGCAAAAGTGCGTTTGTTTCTTTTGATTTCAAGCGTAACTATTCAATCAACTGAAAAGTTACATGGACATTCTTACCGTCCCTAGGATGAATATAGCCCTATTCTTGTTTCGAAAATCTCGCCGGGCTACGCCCCACTGGTCTGTTTAATGGCAAAAGTTCCAATCTTTGACCTTAAAGTTGTGAAGTATTAATTGAAAGAGCCTGTCAAATGTAATCAATTGTTCTGTGTAGACCTTTTTTATGAAAGCACAACTACATGTTTAATTCATTTAACCACTATTTGAAATTTTGTTCATATTTATAGTATGTAAATGCTTTAAGGCGTAACCATTAGCTTTCTACAGAAAATGCCCTAACCATAAGATGATCAGACTTTGACTCCGAAAACTCCCGTTGAAACAGTTGACAAGAATTATGCTAGATGAGCCTTTGCTGGGCTGTACTTTTGAAGTAATGTACTACCAGCCCCGGTTCTAAAATATTAAACACATTTTTCAGTCTATAAAGAAAAAACACATAAATAATACTATTGTTAATTTACTTTTAACTGTACATTTTTAACAAATATTAAGTATTGAATTGAAAATACAAAGTTTCTACCTATCTTTTACTGTAAATTTGAAGACTGTTTTAAAATCTATTTTAGTTATCGTTTTTCTTGATAGGGAAAAAGGGAAAATCTACTACTAAGACCAGAGTTAATCAAGGCGCATTGGTGGGATTTCCTAGGCGTTTTCCTCATTGGAGCCTTGGCGCCTTTGGCGACCAAGTTATCAAAATACCTCCGAAAGATTACGGACATCTACAGAATCGAGACTAGCAATAATTGATGCTACATTTACAAATGAGTGGCCAAGATGCAACAGAATGGACTATTCCCAAAAAGTGGGATTTGAAATATTTTAGGGTAAATAAAGTTAAAACCATTCTTAACTTTTTGTATTGATGATTCTTTTTGCATTATTCCTAAAGAAATTATAGAAATGTTGTAGGAGTAGCTGGTGGTAAAATATTTTACATAAATAGGCCTACCCTAAAACAAAAATTAAAATAAGTAGTCCATGATTTTTTTTTATTATTGGGGTTTAGTCCATGTTATAACTCATGTTAGTCCATTCTGCTTTTATACAAGATTGGATTAGCCCATTGAAGTATTTAAGTTAGCCCGATCTGCTTTTAATGTATAAGTCATTTTTATTCAAGAAACAGTTAAAATATAAAAAAGCAATAAACTTGAGCTGTTACTTAAACACTTTTATTACACGAGTGTTTACAATTAGTGAAATACTCGTAAATTCATTGTCCTTTTTAGAACTATTTGTTGCATAAATCTACGCATCATCCTTCTCTTCCTCAACTCCAAGCAAGGTTCATACTCTTTTGTTTAATGTACTTGGAGGTTTGAATAAAATTCATGATATGCATGTGGAATAAATTGCAGCAAGCTCTTGAAGGCTGCAAAACCTAAAACAAGATCTGTAATGTAAATGTAATGCAAATATTAATAAGTGTGTAAGACCTTTCGTAACGATTTAATAACAAACCTTATTTTCCACCTTACTTTTTATGGGTATTGATTTAACTGGTTGAGTAAAAAAGTTATAGTTTTAATTTTTGTGATTATTAAAAAATCAATAATTATAAAATATTACCTTCAAAACTGACAGTTTGTTGTGTGACTTGTTTATGCGCTGTTCAGGCAAGTCCCCAAGATTTCCTTTATTATTTGCTCGTTTACATAAATATGATTCATGGTTCTGGTTCATAAGAATACTTAACAACATTGCTTATGGGGATTATCTTCTCAGTTCAATAACCGCCATCTTTAACCGTGATCACCATCTTTGTTTCCTTGACAACTATTAACTTTTTTCTATGGACAATACATTTTTTTCAGATACTTCAGAGTGATATATCGTTCAACGTTAACTGGTTGACAATAAATGGCTTGTCCTTTTTGTCACCCCTCACAACATGAGCCCGTTGTGTGTGCACAGACACCACTTTCTGGTTTTGCTCTTTCTACATTAGCGTTATTATAGCTATGGCCACTGATGAAAACTTTGTGCTTAGTCAAATCGACATCACAATCTTGTGATGTAACTATCATCATCCAAAATGGAACTATTTAAATATTGCGGCTTTGTCCTCCACACTCACAAAGACGACACGAGCTATGGTACGACACCTATAAACCGTTGGTCCTCAGGTTAAGTGTTAGAAAGAGCTTCTTACTCTTCTAACATCGTCTGTTAAAATAGGATATCTCTTACCCACTTTATATTTCATTCAATACCATACAGTAAATAGTTTTATTGAAAGATAAACACGTTGCAATCTTTTAAGGTGCTCTGGCAATTTCTCGGATGTGCTCGGGTTATTTCGGGAACGCTCGTATGAATGCCGCGTCACATAAGGAAAACGCAACGGAAATCCCGCCGGCGCGCCTCGACCAGTACCTGAGTTCAAAGGGGGTCCACCCAAACGGTCCAAGAAACAACCAGTCCAGCTCCGCCCATAACAAAAATATAGCCATTCAAGAACAGAGTTATGAATATTTAACTAACCAATAGAAATTGAGCCAAGATAAGGCAGCGTTTCAATGTTTCACCTGTAACTGAGTATCAGGCGCGCAGAGATGGATAGAGGTTCAGGTAGCAGAACCTTGGCGATCACCGATTTTATCAAAAACTGGCGATCGATTGAGGCGGGCAGTTTGAATGAGCCGCACTGTTTTAAACAAACATATGTTAAATAAACCTGCGCCGATATATTTATTTCTGAACATAACATTTCTAATTTCTACAGTCATTAACTGAATAAGTTGGTGCTTCTAACTGGGTGGATTTTTAACAATTACATATTTATTGTAATTTATTTTAGCGAATTAAAACTTATAATGTAACTTATATTGAACACCGTTAAAAACATAAAAAAGGAGTAAGCTAGGAACTTTTTTATTATTGGGCCAGGAAAACACTTCCTGCGACAAAGTTTTGGATTAAAGTACAATTGTATTCTGTATTTTAAACGTTTTTGATAGGAAGTAATTTTGCACCGTTTATAAACGATTACAAATAAGTATTCAAGCTATCATTACAGTTTGAATACTGGTTATACCCACTCATTAAAACAAACTTATTTCACAATCGTGTATCCAAACTACTGTCAATGGCGCTGTGTAGCGGGTACAACGGTTATCGCAAGATAACTGGATCAAGCAACGTCGAGCGTGGCTGCTGCTTGGATGGGTGACCGCTGAGAGATCCAGTCCTTAAAAGCAGCCCGCCTGCCCGACCATTGGTGGTGGTTCGGAAGTCACCTTTAAGCCGTTGGTCCCCAGTTTAAGTGTTAGAGAGGGCTTCACCTGGTAGAATAAGACATCTTTACTGTACTTGTTTTTACAAATGAGGGGAACTGACGCGGCACTGACACTGGACTCTCGACTTTTGTTCTCAGTTTGGCGGAAGCTATTATGTATATTGAGTCACACGTAATTATCATTATAATAATATAAGAACCATATGACAGCCACAAGTATTGGAATTTAGGTCATTATTTCCAATTTGGCTACTAAAATTACTAACGTGTATTAACTATATTTAACAAACACATCAGAAGAGTTGCATACAACTTTGTACAATAGTACACTTATTTATTACTTTAAATGAGATTCGCCTCACGAATATCTTCTAAGTCAAATTGTTGTATTGATTGATATTCATTAAATATTTGTCCAGCAAACTTCTGACATGGTAATAATGGTGATTCGTATTAATGTTATAGTTCCTATGGCAATGTTTATAATAAAAAGATTATACAAAATTCGAACTAATTTAATTGCATGAAGTAGTAACTTTCAAACCTTCTGCTTTTTGATGGTTGTTTAATTCTTCTACATACTTACTATGCCATATTGCGATTCAATTGTACGCATGTTGTGTGCTAGTTTGAGCAGTGGCAAAACAAATCTAGCTAGCAGAACAAATACTTTACGCCCTATCCCTTTAATTTGAAAATAACGGTTGTGAAGGTAAACAACCAATCGAGTTTATTTACTTCAGAAATAGTTTATTTACTACTAGTGCTTGCTCCATCGAAAAACTATTTAGACGTGTTACTGTGTCATTTCCAGTATTATTAAGATATAAAACTTCTAGATATGGAAAAAATTAATTACTCACATTAATAAATAAAAGTATCCTTATTAAATCAATCAATCACAAGTCCCAAAACCGTCTCCATCTCTGCCAACCCAGCTATCGCAATGAGATTGATCGGACCGGAGTATCAGGAGAGCAGGACGCTGTACTAGTTTTAGCAATGTTTGTAGTTGCTTCTACAGGGATAGACCGGTTCAAGAATAAGGCCCCAAGAATAAGCGGTGAGCGTTGAGCGTCGAGCGTCACCAGAGCGGTGAGGGTGGTCACGATACAAGCGGCGCGAGTGTGTTGCAATATGCCTTCGAGTGAGGACCTAGTACATCTTCTGTTGTTACCGGAAAATTCAATGTTGAAAAGGCGTGTAGTTCGGGGTTGCAAGCGTGGGATAAAACGATGGGGAGTTCATCCAATTAACAGGAGAAGAAGGGTTTATGGAGAGTACCACCATCTAATCTAGTTGAAAGAAAATTAACACGTTTTTTCCAGTACATTCGGATGAGCGTACCGACGTTTGATTTTATTCTAAATAGACTGAAGGGCAGCCTGGAGAAGAAAAGAATCGGTTAATTGAGTATCACTAAGCTTCTTCAAAGCAACAATGTCCTTTTTCTTAAGTTTTGCCGGAGGCTCACGTGGTTCTTGCTCCTCTGCCATCTTGAATAGACTGAAACCGTGGAAAGAAGCATGACTCATCTGAGCGTTGAGCGTCGTACAAAAAGTAATCGGGCAGGGTTTTGCGGTGTCTTCGACGCTAAGCGGCGCCGCTCACTGTCGCTCACCGCTCAAGTTTATCGTGACACCCCTCTTCACATTTGCACGACAACATTTGGGGCCCGATTGCAAAGAGTTGGCAGAGCGGTGCCGCTCTGACGCTCGGCGCTCGACGCTCGTATCGTGCCCGGGGCCTAAAGGTTTCTAGACGTATGAACAAGATTTCTTCCGTTCTTTGTTTATTTTCTCATCTAAGACAGATACTTCTTTTTTATTACATATTGGTAACATTGAAGTCTACCTACATTTTATACAGCGTCCTATGTTCTGTAAAAATAAAGGACAAAGATTTATGAATCATTTTGTCTCTTTGTAGAATCGCACTATGATAATTTTACGTTCCATTTAAGAAATCAAGCCACCAATAGTTATAAGAAGGTGTTATTGAAAGTACATAAAACATAGTAGAAACCATTCGATTCTTAGAATGCACAAAAATACCAGTCAAACAAATACAATACCTCTTTTCTTTCGTTATTCAATATTAAAATGACGGTTTATTTTGGCGCTCAATATTTCAAATGTCAGTTTTTTGTAAGTTAACGTAAAGTGCATTGTTAATGTGTAACCAAGTACATACAGATTAAACAAAAGATTCAGCAAATACATTTATTAACAGTCAAACAAAGTTTCTAATATATGAGTTGCTCTATGTCAACAATTAATTGTAAAAACCCCCAGCATGTCAGCTTGCGTAAGAGCGTGCCCAATGTTTTCGAGGAAGACGCTGCGAAACATAATGTGTTATAGAGCCTAGGAGCTAAATATGTATAAATACTTTTGTAAATTTCTAATATGTATAAATACTTTTGTAAACTTCTAATTTAGGAAAAGGCATAGTTACACGGTTTAACATTAGTAACCTAATTTAGTGAACGCTTATATTTCCCAGTGTGTGGCCACCTCTAATTTATTTTTAAATTCAGAAGACAAAGTGACATATTAGGATATTACATATTAAAAAACTACCGCATTATGGTCTTGTCTGAAAGAAGTTAAAACATGCTATTAAAAGCTACATTGATCTCTAGTTCTAAAGATATATGATATAAACAGTTATTTCCTCTGTGGGTGAGTCAATCAGTTGCTCAAGGCCATTACTTGACATAATCGCTAAATACTTGTCGACGAGCGTGACCATAGCATAAATTCATATCCCCGGTAACAACTAAATTCCGATGTTTGGATTCAGACAATAAGATATTTAATTCGTTCAAGAAAGACGCAATGGAATGGGAATGCAGCCTTTAAACCGCTACGACCGCAACAGAAAGCCCAACAGACTCAATGTCAACAGTGACCTTGAGAGCGTCAGCTGATTGCATAGCAGCGCCTGATCGTATGGTCTCATATCGATCACTCACATAAACAATCACTCTACCTGATCTGTAGCTGTCATTACAGTTTGAATACTGGTTATACCCACTAGTTAAAAACAAATTTATTTCACAATTTTGTATCCAAACTACTGTCAGTACAATAACATCCGGCAAAGACGTATGAAAATAAATTAAAAAGGAAACAAAGTTTTCCTGAGGCCGTGTTGTTACGGGTATGAAGGACGGCTTGCCTCCTGACATTGATAATGTTACAGCTTCATTGATTAAAAAAAAAAAAAAATAAATAAATAAAAAAAAAAATAAAAAAAAAGGCTCTGATGGTTGCAAAGCACCTAACTGATCGCTATCCAGTTAGGATATTTTACCAGAATAGTTCTAAAATGAAAACTGATTATGGGGTTTTGCAGGGAAGTATGTGGGGTCATCTCCTGTTTCTCACTTTTGTAAATAACCTAGATAAAGTCAATTTTGTCGGGAACCGGGCGTTCTTTTATGCCGACGACACGGCTTTGTTGTTTGAGGGGAGCAACTGGGAGGAAGCTTTGGGCCTGGCGGAGCGTGGAACTTAAAAATCTAGGAATTTAATAATAGGAGTAGAATCTGTATATTGATTAAATTTTGTTTTTGGCCCAATAATACAATTTTATTCACGTTGTAGCTATGGAGCCCTAATTATCTGTTTCTACACTAACGCTCGGTGGTGTCGCCCGATGATCCCACGAACCAAGTCGCGAGGTTCCCTCCTCTGCATTACACTAATCCTTGCCTATTCGTCTTCCGGTACCAACGTATGCTCTGTTTTCTTGGGTGTATCGGCTTGATATAACAAGCTCTTTAATACTCCTTAATACTTTGCGCTCTACGACTTTCCAACAACCCAATCCCTTTAATCTTTTTATATGTACAAAACCTAACTGTAAAATAAATTAGCTTTATATGATTTTCAATGTATTGAAAGGTTTAGGATTTTAAAGTATTTATAAAATTATAAGAACCCAGTCATAAGAAATATCGTTTACAGTTATCTATTTTTTAAAACAATAATGTATTCAAAGCTATTATGTGTTTTTACTTCTTGCAAAAATTCACTAGTTTCAGGTTCAGGAGTCAGTATGAAAACTATAATAAGCACCCAACAACATTTAAAATATTGAACCTTGATTTTTTCATGGATGGTGCAATACAAATATAACGAATTGTACCGTTTAATAGTAGTCATCTTTGACTCAAAGCATTTAGAAACCTGTCACTCAATTAAACAATTTTAAATGAACCTATAAATTTAGCAATGAACATTTATTTCTACATTCCACTTCATGATGATGCTGAGCGTTTGCGAATGTTACATTTGTCTTAATGTTAACCATGATAATAACGAGAAAATCGGAGAATAAATCAATGTGTAAATACGAAACGCAATACACAAGACTTTCGTTGCGTTTTCTCAAACCTTTTAGGTTTGAGAATATTCTTAGCAAGCCGGAATATTTTCTGTTGTATCTGTTTGTTTCTATAGAGACAATATAGAGTTCTAAGATAAGTCATATTTCTCTATAGGATTTGGCTGAGCTTTATCAAAACCAATAACTTGAAATAACTCATTGTGATATTTTGATAGCGAATTTAGCTATGAACATTAAATTTTTCTAAGCTGTTAATAAGAGTGTTAGCAAAATATATATTAGGAGCTAAAGTTAGGCCACTATTCGTCATTTAACTTAACCATAATGTATAGTCTTGATGCCGAGAGCCAATTTCAATTTTATAAGTATACAACGTAATTTTCTTTAATCTGTTAAGGAGAGGCCCTAATAACAGAATAGGTTGTGAAACTGTTATGAAGACGGATTATTTTGTTGAAAACTGTGTTCTCGTTTATCTCGTTGGCTGACGGTGATATAAATATTACTTACAAATATCAACAACAGTGACTCAGGCTTAGTTCTGGAAAAGGTATATTTCACTTAATAATTTATTGAACGGATTTGTTAAGCCGTAATTATTAACCTATTTAACAATTTACTACTAAACATATTGCTAAAACATAGCGTTCTACGATTCCACATTCAGTTTAGAACGATTTCAATAAGAGCTGTCTGTGACGAGATAAGCCAGGGTCACAGTGGTCAGCTAGGCGAAAGACTCAAGAGTGTATGTCAAATGGTATTTTAAAACTATTTTTTAATTTGTAAGTAGCAGATTTGAGACATTTATTGTGTGATAGGAGTGATGGCACAGTTTTCAAGTCTATAATATTTATTGAGACAATTTTTTAATGGAAAACTGGTAATAATGATTTATTAAAATGTCCTTAATACAAAAGCAGCAAAGTATGGTATTGCTTTTGATGGGGAATGATGAGATTGAATTTAAAACCTTTGATAAATGTTTTATAAGAATTAAATATAGAGTAATATGAAATATTATTATATTGTATACCGAGATTCGGCCAGCAAAGCAGATTCGGGACGACTCAGACGAATTTCCAGAGGTTCATATCGGTTTGCTTCCGGAGTGAAAAACTCGTAGAATCATCTATTAAAGTCTATAGTTTTATATTTAAATACATCCATGACCTTTTTTATTGATACAAAAAGCCAATGTAGTTCCTAAATCTGGCAATAATACTAAATATGATTGTATAAATAAATTGAGAACAAGCAAAGTAATTTCCTTCCTCTTTTTAATCAGCTTTCATTGCGCCCTCTCATGAATGACGTGGTTGGTAAACTCTATCAATACATTAGAACAGCGTGTATTAAAATTATCGCATGGGTATTGAATTTTTTAACGATGTTTATGACACTGTAGATAGGGAAAAGTGCGTTAGCTGAATGATGAAGAAGTTAATATCTACGCATGTCAATAATTTATTTGTAATTAGGATTTTAGTCCAATGTAAATTTTCATGATAGGCAGGAGTTTGGAAAATTATTGTTTTGACACATTTTTCATTATATTGCTATTTAATTAGCAAATTGGAATGAAACATCATGTAAGTTTATGTTATGTTAGGCCAACGGTTTCAATGGTTGAGTGTTCTGAGTGGCGCGTTTATTATCTGGAAAGCGACAGCCTGGAGTTATAAATATCAGGGAACCGCTCCAGAGAAGACAGCTCAATAAGACAATACAATAAGACGATAACGCAATTATAATATCTTAACAGTGCATATTAAAAAGAATATTATAAAATGTGTTCTAACTGTGTGGTATTTGTTAAAACCTTTCGAGCAAAATAATGTGTATAACAAAGAAATGCTAATTTTCCACAATATAAAATTCCTTTGATACATAAAAAAATCATTGTAGTAATTTAGACATACTAGTATGCACAAGGGGCCAATTTGTCAGGCCAAAATATTATTTTTGAAAATGTTGAATTTATTGTTAATTAAATAAATTTACCCCTTTCCTAAAAATATTACAGCTAACAGCTAAGCATTCACGATACAAATATTTATTTTTTGTATGTTGATAACTTCTTCTTTAGTTATTATTTATTTTATGAATATCTTGCCCAAATAATTACTCAATAGAAAAATATGAGGTATAATTAATCTATAGTATAAATTATTGTGTGCAATACGAAACAAAGGTATTAGTGTTATTACCACTCTCCGGCTAGTGCCTAACCAAACTCTATAGAGTGACACAGACCATCATCTCACGTGGGAGAGAGAGCGAGCAGTCTAATGACAAAGAATGAACATCCGCCCCGCTGACCAATATAGTACTCTTACTACCACTACGACGCGACAATACTACTCATGTCCGGCGTGCCTTGACCGTGGTCAGCACCTCCTGCACTTGGTCAGGGATTCATTCCTGAGTTTTTCTAAAACAGTTCAATAACTAACGCTCGCTCCCACTTAACTCTATGTTGGCAGCCGATCTTTAAGGTTGACTTTATGATTATTCCTAATACTGTAATTTTGGGTATTAAAAAAAATGTTTAGATTAATCTCATAACCAGAACTAAAAACTGTTGATGATAAATATATGAATTTTTAAATTAGGTGCAAGTAGTCTGGCTGAATAAAATGTCATGAATTTATTTATAAAACATTTTTTAACTATTTAAATATTTTGTTAAACATTTTAAAGCTATATTTAATCTTAACAAATTTAATTTTCTCAAATCATTAATTAAGAAATGTCACGTCCTGAAGTTATTATTAATCTACGTACTGTACAAAATTCACTTTTTATCATCGGCATCAGCCGTTTAATTTAGACTTCATCACAAACATTTTCTCATTTAAACATATATTAATCGTAAAAATCCTTTAATATTGCTGTATCCCTATATTATTAACTTATTCTCTTACGACTTATATTGAGGTAATATGTGAAAAGCAATTACACGTGTTGCCTTTGTTAAACCTTCTGTTAATGCAGAGTATAACGAGACCTCGGTTTTACAAATGGCAATGTAGATTGTGAACAGATTTGCTGAGTCTTCTTATTATTCTACTTGGAGATATCTATGATTTGATGTAACTCATTATGTAGTGAGGAATTACTTCCTCCCGTGTTTAGTAACTTTAAATTAGTATTTTGTGGTTTCTTGCAATAAGACGGAAACATTTATATGTTATTTGGAGAAAGGAATGCAAGTATGATCGTTGGAAAAAATGCAGTTAATTATAAACGAAATGAAATAAGTGAAAGGTTAATATCATAAGTTACAGTATATGTTTAACATTTAATGGTAAATAAGAAACAGTATTGTGCATTGGCGTCCCGTAGCGTTTAAATGTTGATAGGGTTTAAATCCAATCAAATAGGTCTCAGTTCCTTATAGGACATATTTGGTTAGGGATCATAAGTACTATCAGACACAGAACTTCGTGACACACTTTTAAGAACGCCTTGCTTTTAGATTTATGCACCAGACTTAGTGCAAACAAATATTCTAAACTCTATGATGGAATCAGTGATTTAACGCGATTTACTGAGTGTTTATCCACCGCATTTACATAACATACATAATATATACATAATACATAACACAACTATATACGAGAAACTAAGGCGCGGCGTTGAAGTTTCAAAATCGAGCAACATTGGAAACCTCTTCCATATTTATCCCATAAGAGTATATTTAGCTGTTATTACTGTGTCGTGTAGTGTTTAAATCTATAGAAATATCTTGAATTCGTTTTCATTAAAAATATACTAAAAGCTAATTATAATTAACATTCTATGCAACGACTTGAGCAAGGTATTATTATCGTGTGTATGAATGTGAAAGAATTGGGGAGGGAGAGTTTATTTGGCTAATCAAGTGTAATGCACATATGCGTAAAGCAACCTTATTCGGCTTAAGCATTAGGTGTGTAAAAACGTTTAAATTTATTAAAAAATATATATTTCTTTAAACCTTTTTATCGGTACGTTCACACCATTCTCTATTTGGGGCGGTTCCCTAACACAAAGAAATTTATAATGATGATCATAAAATAATCAATGTGCAAAATTCGCACCTATAATATTTTACAACAGTTGACATTTAAAAGGCTCTTTTTACTAACTAATTTTTGTAGGCTTACTGTAGAGACGGAAAATGGGATTTTTAGCTATTTTATAGACCAGTAGGGAGTAGCCCGAAGAGATTTTTTTTTAAAATAAGAATATGCATATATTCATCCAGGGAACCCTAAGAATGTCAACGTAAAATTGCAGTACAATGGGTTAAATAGTTAAAGCGTGAAAGCAAAACAAATAAAACATATTATTAATACCTTCATGTTATATCTAGGCCTAAAAATCATTGATAATAAGGATAATACATTTTACCGTACGTGCTAGAAAAGTGGCTTGTGGGAATATTTTTATTTTATTCATAATAAAATTGTTAAATTATATTTGATTTAAATATAGATATTTTTTAAGATATGTGGAATAATAAGTATGTAATTATTTATTAAATACTTTGTCCTTTCCTGAAGTTCTAAATTACGTACAAAAATAAAATTTTGATATCCATCCGTTTTTTTGGTCCTAATTTACGAACTTGACAAATATTTTATACATTCAATGCATGTAGGTCTTAAAAGCCATTAATAAAGCTTTACATCTACGAGAGAGGTCTGAAAAGTTTCCGACCTAACAAACATGACATCATTTGTGAAATAAAAAAAATCAACATAGCATCCTTGTCACTCTACACACTTCTATCAGCGATACCATCTCTGTAACCCGTAAACATTGTACTCGGAATATTTTTCTGAAAAATAATTGTTCACGAAGGTGATTGCCTCTTCATTAGACGATCATCTTTGTCCTCCGAGCGCAATTTTGAGATGAAGGAACGAAAAGAATTCGCTTGGGATCGGAGCTGGTGAGTAAGACGGATGGACCCGTAATTCATGGATTTTCGCTATCATAACCGCTAAGGGATGAGAAGGTTCGTAGCCTTGGTGAAACATTATATTCTTTTTATACAAATGTGGGCGTTTCTTTAAAAAATTTCTACCTTTACCTTGTCAAGCAATTATGGACAGTATGCTCCTGTAATTGTTTTCCTTTTTGAAGCTAATCGATTAAATTAATTCTATTAATATCGCATAAACAGTCATCATCTCTTTCCCAACCAAAAAAGCAGCATATTTTCTTTTTTTGAGTCGGTTCCCCTTTTTTATTTTTCTTTCGGGTGTATAATGGTATAGTCAAGTTTTATCTACAGTAATTAATCAGCGCATTTGGATTATTTCGCCTAAACTGCACGATAAGAGCGTTGGAAATGTTCATCCTAAAATGTTTTTAGTCTAACGTGAGCAAACGCGACATTACTTAAACGCGCGGACAGCTTTTTCATGCGTAAAATGTTGATTTAAAATGTGATAGACACGTTCTTTAGAAATATAACCTGTGATATATTTTTTTGCTTTAATTCGGTGGTCGTCTAGCACCATTTGATTAACTTTGTCGATGATTCCGTGGGTAGTTGCAGTTTTTGGACGTCCCGAACGTTCATCGTCTCCCAAGATCCATTTTTAAATGAAGCAGCCCAAAATTTCACTGAGGTAAATGATCGTGCAGAGTTTATATACACAGAATCCAACTCATTTTTTATTTAAGAAGGCGTATTGCCTTTCAAACACAAATATTTAATGGCAGAACGATAATAGTGTCCATATCACAAAAACACTCACATCAACTCACTCGAATGTTACATAAAAACGGCGCGTCGAAAATACTCGTAGCTAAAACTTAGTAACTGTCTACAGACGAAATTCAGTAGCTTTTGTTAACGAAGCTTCCATCTTCACGTTCAGAAAGCAAACTTTTCAGACCACCCTCGTATATTATTAACCAATTCCGATATGTTTAATACAGAATTAGAATGTGAAAAGATATATGTTGCTTTTATGTACCATCTTTTAATGCAGAGTATAACGAAGAGTTATACCATCTGTGAATGTAGAGTGTGAACAGACCTTAGCTACATTTTATGGTTTTATATTATGCTATATGGAAATGTGCTTGTGTAATATCTCATTATGTAATACCATAATATTTCTTTCCAAATTCAGTAACTTAAAAAGGGCCAATAAAAAGGTATAATACAAGAAACAGTATTGCGCATTGGCCTTCTGTATTCTTAAATTTGTTAAAAGTGCCAATGACCAAAAAAATAGGAGAATTTAATAAAATAATAACATTTGTGCGCATTTATTTCTATAAAACATTTTTGGGAAAAGGAATAAATTTTAAAACTTTACAATTAAGTGCAGTACCTGAGAACTAATAATATTTTATAAGATCAGCTCAAGATTTTGTCCACAATAAATTGAAATGTTAAGACCTTATTTGTATAAACTTGGTATAATGTTTATTTTTTAGCTTTTAGTCAATTCAACTCCCTTCAATATCACATAGTTATAATTTAATTTTGTATGGCAGGTTTATTATAAAATGTACAACTTTATTTTTCATCTCATTCCGTATTTATAATTTTAGGAGTTAAATACGTTGCTGGTTATCTTATAGTATAAATTGGTAGATGTAATTCAGCAGTTAGTATGGAATTAGTAGGCCTATACGTGTATACATTCCTGGTCCCTGATCATATTCGAACATTAGTTTAAATTTGAAACAATTCTTAGATTTAAGTTCATCATTGATGATTGGTGTATTATTTTTAAAATATCATTAATGTAGAATGTTTACATTCTTTTAGTGTGTTAAGGTGATATATGTGATGTAGATGTTAAAAAATTTTTAAATAAAAAATACTTTGAAGAGTGCTATAAAATTTGTGATGTTCTTCTTGAATTCAAATCTAACACGTCAGGTAGTTTTAAAGATATCGTGTGTATAGACAGACAGGCATATAGAAATGAAAATGTTTCAAGCCTCATGAGTAAGTTTAGATAATTACTGAGAACTATATTTCCTAAACATATATTTTATAATTAACTACTATTTTATAATTTTAAAACATACAATAATGTTCGATTCTGCACAAAGTTAAGAACGATTTACATAAGAGCTGGTCGCAAATATAGGACTATTTCCTTGGTAAGTTCAACGGCATAATTCAATTGTGAACCGTAAATAAATTAGAACGGACGTGACTCTTTTTAACCGCAGTAACTTTTAAGTCGCACGCAAGTTATATGTTTTCTACATCGAAAAAATAGCCAAAATAAATTCAAATGGAACAAACTCTTTCTATCATGCTTAGAGACCACGTCAGAACATCGTAGTGCACTCAGCTGTACACATGATGAGATAATGAGAACTCCACTTCTTCTATTTATAGGTGTCTCTGATGTCGAAAAGGTTTTAAAGCTTCGTTTTGAGCTTCGTAGTTGCCGACTTTCTTTGGATCTCATTCCAGGAGTAAAGTCTGAGACAGCGTCAAATACTACACACACTGCAATAAAAGTAATGTGAATTTGAGCTAAATTCAACATTCAAATATTATAAGTGCTTTGACAAAGTAGGCTACGGCCAAAGGTAACAGATAGTTGATTTATAAATAAATGCAAGTTTAATGAGGACAAATCAAAATCTGTATTCACATGCAGAACATTTAACATCATACAGTATTTTATAAATCTAAAAATAATAACTGATAACCGATTATGTAAGGGTTTTCAACAAAAATAATTACGCCTTTAATTATTAACGTGAACTCTAAATTTTTTGTATGTCGTTCTTCAAAAGACACACACAAAATGCAGAATAAGAATATGGAATAATAATAAGTTAACGTGAAGAAAGCTTATATTTTAAACAGAAAACTGTTTTTGGTTATCACAAACCTCAATATACATGTGTAAATACAACCCAATCAGTAAACAATTTTCCAAAGTGATATAGGTGTATACTTTTTATGTGGTAGAAGTTTGAAATAATAATGTTTAGCTTGTAATAGAGGTCGTCTGGACCCAGCTCCGTCAGGGATCTTCTTTAGAAAAACAAATTATAGTAAACAATTTATAGCATGGCTGTCGTCTTCTAGGTTTTAAAATGCTTTAAAAATCCAAAATTTTGTCTTGAAAGTAGTGAAATAATTTTCAGTTTTGATTCTACCAAAGGTATCGGTATTCGGTAGGGAAAAGCAGTGTTAAACCATATGCCACGAGATGGGCTACTCATTAAGTATTTTTATTGCGACCTTTAAAATCTTGAACCTTAAATAGCTACTAACAAATTCTACAAAATAATTTAAATTATAATTTTTGTGTGTATATATATTGATTAAGAACTTCCAAAACGGATTGGGTTGTTGGAAAACAAGTGCGCAAAATATTAACGACTATTTAGGAGCTGGGTGTATCGAGTCATCAGCCGATATGGTCTAGAAACAAAACATAGGTTGGTACAGTACGCGCGCTGAAGGTTCGGCTCCGAGTCAACCGAGCGGACTATGGCGGGGGACGGGTGGATTGCCCGATATAACAACTGTTCTGCAGACATCCGCCAATGTTTGGCCCGCTGTAGTCTGAATATTTATTGTCCCTGTTCTCCCTCACAGTCGAGTATTCACTGTTGTTAGAAGTGGACAGGTTGTTTAAGTGCGTTATTCACAATTCATTAGTTTAGTTAGTAGTGAGGTGAATGGGCCATAAACTGTAGGGCAGCGGTGTCGGTGATACATTCCACTTCAGACTAAGTTACGGCTAACCTAAACTATGTATCTGAAAAAAGTTAATTCTAAAATTAACTTCAGTTCATTCAGAAAAACTTTCCCGCTTGTGAAAGTTTCCTGACCAAAAATAAAAAGAAAAATCCTGACATACAAACTTTTTTGTAACACAATTTTGGCACACAGTTAATTTTAAAATATATTTTATTGAAGAAAAGTAATAAGAAATTGAAACTTAATACATCCATTAGCATTGGCATAAACAGGAAAATAGATCTGCAAAGTTTCAGAATTTTATTTGTACAGGAAGTTGGCCTAACCATAAGTTGATTGTCGAGCGAGAATTAAACATTGCCGTCCGTGACGGATCATTGGAGAGTCAATGTTTTTATTTGGTTAGTAGGGCAACGGCAGGGCCGAACCTTCAGCGCGCGTACTGTACCGGAAGATGAGTTGAAATAGATTGGAATGCGAGAGAGAGAGAGCAGCCGACTAAGTTTCATGGCCCGTGGAATCTCTCTGCATAGCGACACCACCAAGTCTGTTTTCTACCAAAACCACATATGTAGCAGGAACAAAGTGATTCCTATCGTAGAAGTGACAACACCAGTCTATAAACATTGTTCATGTGCTACTTCAATCCGTTAACATATTTTCCAATTGTTAAGAGTCACATAAACAAATAAATGTTCATTAAATGTGTCTGAACCTTACAATTACTTAGGGTTTTTTTGAGCAATTTATTATTTATTTGAGGTGCTTTGTACTCTAATTGTTTCAACAGAAAACCAGTTATAATTGAAATATCATCGGTAGTTTTTAAATAAATACATTATGATCATCATTTTGTTTTTACAGAAACAATTTTTAAACATCCGTCATCTAAAATATACAATTAGAGTTGAGGCGTAATATTTCAATTTTTAAGGGACTTAATAAGCCTTTTGCATCTCAGTCACATCAAATTCTTTTTAAACGATATCCTACTTTGTTAAATAGCTATAGTGAAGTAAATTACACTCATACACAACAATAACTCAGTTACTAAACACTAATGTATAACGGTATACAGCTGTTGTAATTAAATAAATAATTGTTATATATTTTTAAAAAACATTACAGGATTAGAATTTACATGCAACATTTCAGCTCTGTTGACTAGTGGAAAGAGGTTAAATATAAGCAATGTATTTTTGCGTCATGACGATACAAACACAGAGATAGTTTGCATACTAGTAGTAGGCATTCAATAGACATTCATACGAAATTGTAACGATATTATGTCTCAAACCACTTCAGCACTATCAAATGTTTTAGGAGAGATCTAAATAGACATAGATAATAAACAAAGTGAAGAAATAAATACATTTCTCAATAGGTTTCCTTCCTTGCTCTTTTTCATTTTGAACCAAACCACGTGTCGCGTACCTTATAATATAATATTTGATTAAGACATGAATATATGAAGCATATTGCAGTATACAAATTGTCTACGAGAATAAATAATAAAGTTTATAATTTTGGACTAGAATCTTGAAGCTGCAGATGCTGTGCACGAGCCGCAGGTGCTGCACGCGGTTGACAGGACATGAAAGGCGCCGCGGTGGAACATTCGTTTAAAATACAATAAATTTTAACCGTTAACCTACGCCTGTAAGCGGTGAGCGTGACAGGACTCTGTAATCACAGCTCCGGGACAGGCCTGACACAGGTACAATATTCATAGCCGCTATATGATCGTACTTGATATTCTTAAATAAAATCTAGAAACGCTGTTCGCCGCTAAATACACATACACGGCTGCCGAATTACGCAATATACGCTTGTGCTGAATGATGACAAATTCTTACGGCAGTCACATGACGTAATTATTGATTTTCTTACTTCCAATTATGGATATCGTTGCTATATCATTAATTTAGAATTTTAAAACAATATACTCCTAAATATCCCAAGAGATGTCTCTTACAATTTCTGAATAAGATATTTTTATTGTCAATATTTTCTTGTTAATTGGTTAAAGTAGAGAGCGCTTAAAATTAAAAACACAAAACTGATCTTCTTTAGAAAACCAGTCTATACTAAAGCTGCATAGAATTGGGCTGGTAATAGATAAATGCAGTTTTTTGAACTGCAAAAATATGATGTAATATGTGATCAAGAAATACAACAAACTTATGTGTATAGAGATAACTAAAATACGGCTGCAATTTCATTGTCTTATCTAATACATCCGTCGTGAGTACGGTGGGCTCTCAACGACTTCAACGTAGGGCGCAAAGCAAGATAGCGATGGTCACTCTGCCCCAATGTTATTGTTGTTCTCTACTCTCCTGATACTTGAGACGTTCATCACTGACATTTTCAGACACTGTTACGTCATATCGCTCTCTCCCATCGCCATCTCTCTAAACAGCTGTGAGGGTAGCATCATCCAATTCTCTTGCCAACCTCTGTGCGCCTGATACTCTTTGCTTGTATTACTTTGGAGGTTGCATAAACCACGCCCCCACCGCCATTCTGCCCTCTGATTTGTACGTAATGTTTTCCAATAGAAAAATAGGATCGCTTGTTCCTTGGACCGTTTGTGCGCCCCCGGTTCAAAGTGCTTCTTGCTGCCAGCACAAGGCATCCTGTCAACGAGTCAAGTGTAGAGCATTCCTGTTCATCATCGAGGTGAGTTTATAAAATAATTTGTCGTCACTGTGTATGGTAATAAGCTACTTTCCAGTACAGCACAGTTCTGCGAAAGTCATCGTTTCCCTTATAGCTGTCAGCTGAATTTCTCTTTTCCAGACATTACTTTCATCATGTAAGCGCCTCTTTCCCCGAATAATCAATAAAATTGGTTATTTGTTTTCATAATCCTATGCTCAAACAGCTGATTTTAACACCAAAACGAGTTATAAAATAGTGTTACGTTTCCTTATGGAAAAAACAATTACTTGACTATCATATTTGCTTGTCTAAATGTGCCTTAACACGAGGCCGACACATATACAGTCACAACATTATAGAGGCATGAATAATCTCGGTTCAGGCCGGCACATGACAGTAGCCTTCGAGCATTTGCCCTCGCAATCGGTGTTGTATTATTTAATAATGTGCCAAACTGACTCAAAATTCAAGAAATTATCAAGGTATTTAAGGCTCGCCTCAATCGCATTCTGGTCTCAAACGCGTTTTATAGCGTGGCGAGTTTCTGACATATACAAGGCCGGTTTGATAAGTCAATAACTTTTTGAACAAAACAATTTTTTCGCCCAAATAAATATTTTATTTTTCAAGATAAGCAACTTTTAGCTTGATGCATTTAGTTCACGTTTTTATAATTTGTTTACTTCCTCAAAATAATAGGTTTTCTCAGGGCTCTAAAAATGGACGTTTGTTTCAGTAATGACTTCTTCACTCGACCAAGATCGCCACCGCCCAGCCATTTCTTTAGGTTTGGAAACAGGAAATAGTCGTAGGGAGCTAGATCTGAAGAATAATATGCTGAATGGGGTAGCAGTTCGTGGCCAAAATTTATATATGGATTTTTGCCATCGTGACTAGACAATCGAGTACACTTGCACTTTATGGAACAGTACTTTCTTCTTCGCCAAATGCGGTCGTTTTTGCTTCAAACCAACGTCGAATATATCCAAAAGGTCTGAATAATATTCGCCGTGATCCTCTTACCCTTCTCAAGGTTATCGACGTAAGTGACACCCCGTGCATCTCAAATAACTGTGGCTGTGACTTGTGACCTTGTTGGCTGACAGACTCACCTTGGCCTTCTTTGGTACACGTGGTCCACGATCAACCCACTGTTTTCGATGGTTCCTTCGTCCCTGGAGCGTTGGATCCATGTTTTGTCTACAGTAACAAAACAACGCCAAAACTCGTCTGGATTACGACTGAACATAACTAAGCACTCTTTTGAAGTGGCCACACGGTTGCGCTTACGATCGATTGTGAGCAGTCGCCTCACCTTCTCGCGGACAGTTTTTCGTGTCCAAACATTCGTGTATTTTCTGCGCGGAAAAAAATTCA
The DNA here is from genome assembly GCF_021130785.1 of Homalodisca vitripennis. Lineage (NCBI taxonomy): Eukaryota > Metazoa > Arthropoda > Insecta > Hemiptera > Cicadellidae > Homalodisca > Homalodisca vitripennis. The sequence continues at coordinate 13,696 of NW_025778382.1, read as the reverse complement.
CTGACTTATCAAACCACCCTCGTAACTAGGAGACCAATGATTTCGGAGAAAGATAATATACCCTGGTGTCGGAGGGAAATAATTGGCGAGCAGGTGTAAGCTTAATGAATGCTCTTTTGTATTTTTGACGGGATGAGTGAGTGATAAATTTTAGCTTATTTTAAATTAATAATTGTGCTTTGCTATACAATCCGTTGTAATTGTCTGACATCAATAATATATATTATTATTACATCAAATGTCAGAAAATATTTTAAACGATTTCATGTGTTTTTTGGGCATTGTTATGAAAAAATATTGTTCATACTCGTCTCGATAGTTCTATTGCGGGATAGTTCTATTCTCTTTTGGCTTCTCCTTGCGTGTAAATATAATCTCGACCCGCAATATGTATGTTTTGTGACTAGTAATGATATGTATTATTCTTCATTTATACTGAATTTGTATTATAATCTTCAATCATGAATATAATCAAAATTTAATATGAAATAAATATAAATTAATGAACCAAAGTTTTTTTATAAGTAATCTTAACGCAAATTAAATTTTAATGTTGTCAATCAATAGATTATTTTAGGCATTTTAGTATAAAAATGCAGCAAATACATTGGTTAAGTTTTAAAGTAAATCCATACTAAAATAGTTATTTTCATTATCTTCTGCACAGCTGAAGCTTGTAGGCTACTGGGATATCTAAATGGCTGTCAATATCCGAAACAAAAATAATTGTAACAATAATTTTTAAAACGTCACGTTTTGTATATTTGAAAAAGATTTGAGCGTAAAGACATTGTACCTATTATAAATGGCCAAAGATTAGTTTAAAGTAAAATTTAGCTTTTCGGCTTTTAAGAGAGCCTTATTACATATGAAGTAATAAATTATGTTTATAGTAAAATCAACGTAATTATAGAATTAGTAAAATACAAATGTTATCCTCAAACCTTTTGCAATACTACTTATATATAATTTGACACTACATCAGCAACTAAAACAAAAAGGGTCACGTGGCTTCTATATTCCTTGAATTCTTAAACACCATAAAAATTCATTCCATGGACAGTAAATTTTAAGAAAAATTTATAATTTGTAACGAAAATACTCATGAACTGATTCCATCACTATTTTCGACTGCAGCATTAAAACTGCTTATAGATAGCAGCATTAAAACTTTACAACAATTTCCTTGAATTAACTTTAAAATACTAAGTAAATAAGAGGTGTGTTGGCAGGTTATTTTCAAATTACAGAACAGTCAGGAACTCTGCAGTGGCGTGGTGTAAAAACGTGACCCAATTGCAGAAAACCGGTTTTGAGGATGGCAGCATTGGTAGTATAGTAAATAGCATTTTCCTTGTTTCGCCCGCTCATATACGAGTATTCAATGGCTTCGCCATTGGTAAATTTATTATAAACAAACTCTCAAAATTCTAGTCAGACATAAACATTGAAACATACACTTATTTATACGCCTTTTACCGTTTTCATCGAACCAGACACGGAAATAAATTGTCCTCAACAGAGACGTCAGGAACCTTTCTGCATTATCTTATGCAATATGACTGGAAATTCGTGTAATCCGACAAGTACGTAATAGACAACATTTCTGATTACGGTTTGGGTACCACGAATACTATAGTGTATTCACGGAGTGTATGAGAGTGATTCTCTCCGTCTATAGCATGGTACAGAGACCAACTATACAAGTACTAAGGGGCAACATTTCTGATTACGGTTTGGGTACCATGAATACTATAGTGTATTCACGGAGTGTTGAGAGTGATTCTCTCCGTCTATAGCATGGTACAGAGACCAACTATACAAGTACTAAGGGGCAACATTTCTGATTACGGTTTGGGTACCATGAATACTATAGTGTATTCACGGAGTGTTGAGAGTGATTCTCTCCGTCTATAGCATGGTACATAGACCAATTATACAGGTACTAAGGGGCAACATTTCTGATTACGGTTTGGGTACCATGAATACTATAGTGTATTCACGGAGTGTTGAGAGTGATTCTCTCCGTGTATAGCATGGTACAGAGACCAATTATACAGGTACCAATATACAGGTTACTAAGGGGCAACATTTCTGATTACGGTTTGGGTACCATGAATACTATAGTGTATTCACGGAGTGTTGAGAGTTATTCTCTCCGTCTATAGCATGGTACAGAGACCAATTATACAAGTACTAAAGGGGCAAAATTTCTGATTACGGTTTGGGTACCATGAATACTATAGTGTATTCACGGAGTGTTGAGAGTGATTCTCTCCGTCTATAGCATGGTACAGAGACCAATTATACAGGTCCTACTAAGGGGCAACATATCTGATTATGGTTTGGGTACCATGAATACTATAGTGTATTCACGGAGTGTTGAGAGTGATTTTCTCCGTCTATAGCATGGTACAGAGACCAATTATACAGGTCCTACTAAGGGGCAACATATCTGATTTACGGTTTGGGTACCATGAATACTATAGTGTATTCACGGAGTGTTGATAGTGATTCTCTCTGTCTACAGCATGGTACAGAGACCAATTATACAGGTCCTACTAAGGGGCAACATATCTGATTATGGTTTGGGTACCATGAATACCATAGTGTATTCACGGAGTGTTGAGAGTGATTCTCTCCGTATATAGCATGGTACAGAGACCAATTATACAAGTACTAAGGGGCAACATTTCTGATTACGGTTTGGGTACTATAAATACTATAGTGTATTCACGGAGTGTTGAGAGTGATTCTCTCTGTCTACAGCATGGTACAGAGACCAATTATACAGGTACTAAGGGGCAACATTTCTGATTACGGTTTGGGTACCATGAATACTATAGTGTATTCACCGAGCGTTGAGTGATTCTCTCCGTCTATGGCGTGGCACAGCGACCAATTAAATAAGTATAATTGGTTTCTTGTGGCAAGCCTCTAGGGTATCAGCGCACTAAGTTCACAAGGGACTACTTTTGCCTTGACCTTCCCCCCCCCCCCCCCCCCCCCCCCCCCCTACCAATACTTCTGTACAAATTCATACCGATCATATAACTGCTCTATGATTATTCAACTCCTAATTGTACATTTCCAAGATGACAAAGCTTGTCTAAGGTGCTCGGAATTATAGCCTATGCACCCACCTCCTGAATTGAATTGAATTTTGTAACTCCTGTTTCTAAAGTGTACAAAGTATAGGTATTACTTAAAAAAATTGCATTTGAAAATTACAAATATATTTAAAAAAAAACTCTTTATGCTCAAATGTAAAAATATACAAAACATGATGTTTTAAATATTATTGTTGCATCTACTTTTATTTAGGGCATTGACATACATTTGGAATATGACAGTACAAACTTGAACTGTGCAATAGATAATGAAAATAATATCATAGTTTGGATTTACTTAAAACTTGACCAGTGTCACTCCTTTTTTTGACTAAAATAATTGGGACAAATTAGGTGCTAATTATTGGGTAAGTTTTAACTTGAAATTCCACAGATACTCGGGCCGGTGGTGACAGCAATTGAATTGAGCTGGGCCAGACACAGCTATTCCTGTATTTCAAAGTTTGTTAAGCCTTTTTCGTGCACAAATAATAAAACAGTTGACTATAAATACAATCAATAAGTCTTTATTATAACAAATTTCACAAGAAATTTAATTTTGAAGAAAGAGTTATTAGTTACTAATTACAACCAAATTAAAAAAAGAATGCTGTGAAATTAAGAGGGCAAATATATTTATTTATTAACCAGATTTGCGTTGGATTTTACGGATTATTAAATACATATCGATATATTTTAAGGAAAATACTACAAAGTTGAATAATTCTTTTGACAAAAAAAGAAACAAAAGTGGTACAGGTTGAGTTTGTAACAAACTGGATTTGAAAATTTGATTCTGTTGGAATTAACTGTATTTCTTGGGATAGTTCTGGTGATATAATAATAGTTGATACTTTGCATTGTTCTGAGTTTATTATTTTGAATTTAAGAAGGTATTGTGTTTAGGAATTTATAGTTGTAGTGTTGGACAGTTTTAAATAGGACGCTGACGTGGTGTCCTTGTGATGATGAAAAATTTGTTTTTGAAGATAATTAAAAATATTAATTCTCGAATAAGTTTAAGTATATAATTTTGTTTTGTTTTGAATTTGTTCTTGATATTTAATAAGATATGATTTTATAAAATTTTTAGAAAATAGTGCCTCTTATTAATTTTATTTTGAAACTTTGTTTTACTTGAAGCACTCAGAATTTCATTTAAATTTAATTAGTTGAATTTTATTTTGGTAAAATATCCTTTCCTGTTTAAAATTTTGAAAGTAACAGTGGTTATGTAAAAAACTAAACAAAAAATATACATCAAGGTCTATACGCAGACATTCATTTAAACTTGCAAAGTAATTAGCGTGTGTAATGGGTTATCAAATGTGAATCTTAAGAAGAACATGTAAATGATGAATGACAGAGATGAGACCCAAAACAAAATACTACTACCTCAGTTCCCCATCTTATTTTATGATGTAATTTGGTTTTTCAGTAACAATGGTGTCCTGCTGTTGTGGGTGTTCACTCTCTACAGGTGCAAAAGTAATTGGATGGTTCAGTATGGTAAGTTTTCATTTTCTAAACAAAGTACACTAGAGTTTTTGATTTCTTTTAATGTTTTACTTACATAAATAAACATCAACTGTGTGATAAAATGCAACATAAAACAAAGCTCAATGTATTTCCAATTTAATATAATAGTTCTGTAGGGGCACACTACAGGTTAACATGTCTTTTTTCTTAAAAAAGACAATTTTATATATTTTTCCTGATTAACTACATTTATAAGTGTAACCAAATTATGTTGGTTTGATCGAATTCTATTAAAAAAGATCATAAATGTTAATCTTTAACAGCTATATCAATTTTTATTTAGTTCTATGTTGTCAAAAAAGAACTATCAATGTTTAACAAAAAAGAAAACGATAAGTGAATTACTAAAGGAATTCTATCTCGAGAGAAAAACTTAAGTTTTACACTGACATTTATAGACAAACTCAAGATGACAATTTTAAAAACATTTTTCTGAAAGTATAAAACAATTTATGAAAAGTTAATCCAAGCAGTAAAAAGTATTTGATGTCTCAAAAATGATTATGGCTTCTAAAAACATTTCTAAAACTATTTGGGGCATAATTAATAATAAATCAAATCCTTCAAAAATGGCTCATATCAAAGTTGGGGATTGGATTAAGTTTTTCAACTTATCCAAAATGTTTGATTATGTTGACCACAATACACTGTTTTACATACTCAAGTCCCATGGTATTCGTGACTTGCCTCGCATATGCCTTAGTTCATTTCCAAGTCAAAGAACCCAAGACATTGAAATCTCTAATCATGTTTCCAGTTCTATAGAAAAAAGAGTTTTGGAGTCCTTCAAGAGTACATTCTCAGTTAAATTCTTTACTTACCTGATTTATGTCAATGACAAAATCATCACTGCCACACAGGAACTGCCTATACGGGTGATACAACTCTTTGTTGTAAAAAAATTTTTTTTAAACACTAATTTATTTAGGAAATTAATTTTTTATTCAATATAAAACCAGTAGATGTGTAAATTTTTTATTGGTTAATTGTTTTGTGTTTTATTTTGTTTCTTGCATTACCAACTTGTATTTTGCTATAATTGGATTATTTCTAAAAAAAAGGCATAGAATCAAATTATATGGGAGAATATAAAGGCATATTTTTTTATTGGGAAAATTTATGTTTTTTTATTAATGATTTTGATATTTATCTAAACACAAGGAACAAATTAATAGGTTTAAGCTTTTTAATTTTTAACAAATTTGAATAATTTAATAGGAGTTGTAGATATTAGAGGTAGGAATTTTGGCAGTGTTCACTGAAAAAGAAAAATAGTTGGAGATAAGAATTTGAATTTTCACAGATGTATGTAAATGATGATTTCAGGAAACATCATGTTTTTTTAATGATTTATGCCTTAAGAAAATTACATTTCTAATCAAATTAAATTCAAGCAAATTTAGGCAACACGTGATGATGCATGTTATGGGATTTTGCTGAGCGTTGATGAACATTTTTACATAAGTCTTTGGATAACCAATTGACAATGAAAGAATAAAAGAATAAATAGTTTTGTAAACAACGTAACGTAGTACCCTCCCTAGCCCACTGAAACTTTTATTAAGGTATTTGAAAACTGTTATGAAACTTTACTTAAAGAAGAAAACTGTGAAGTAAATGTGTAGAAAGATAATTCCAGAAATATATCACATGTAAACTTTACATTTTGCATGAATCTACAGAGACAAGAAAGGTTTTATGGTGATACACGCCCAGCCATGGAATTTGGTTACCGTGGAACTTTGTAGGCTGACAAAATGTCTCTTTTGCCTGCTGAGGGATGTAATAAATTTGTTACGTATGATTGACTATATATCAATCCACTGGAAATTTAAGAATGAAATGAGCTATAGTTTTTAAATTTTGCAAGCAACCTTAGTGAAGCCTGTTACACAACACATGGCGTGGTGTACTTTAACTTGTTATAAATGTGAACATGTCATTCCTTCTAGTCATCTTTCATATACATACATTAACAATTCATATCTTAATCTTCAGTAGTTTTTTTCTTTGTGAGTATGACCCTAAACACTGCATATTTATCTTGGAATGATCATCAAAGTTTTTCCAACCGCAACAGCCACAGTACGATCAAGCATAAAAACATTACAAAAACAGACAATCCTCTTTTATAACAAGTATAAAGTTAGTTAATTAATTCCTGCACCTTAAAAGTGTTTTAAGCCTAAAATACTGTATTCCAAAATAGTTTATTGGAAATTGATAATATCTAGATTGTTTTAGTAAATTTAGCTACCTAAAGAAAACATAATGTAGTGTAAATAGAAAATTCATAAATGATTGTTTAGTTTAAATAATTATAAACAGTAATTGATCAAGTCTATTTAAGATTAATATGTATTGTTTATTACTATTCCGTTAAAATATATTGAAAAAGGGTTTTGATTTACTAGACACTTTTGTGATTGCCCTACCTGATATTTTTTAAATTTCCTATATTTAACAAACACTTTTTAGTTAGTGTAGGAAAGCTTATTTTAATAGAAAGTTTTATAAAATGAAAGATTCCTATACCAAAACTGATTGTATACTTTATGTGAAAAGCTGACATTTTTATAATGGATAAATTCTCTACACGCCATTGATATTATCATCATACTATCACTTTTGCTGTCTGAAGAGCCATATAACAATGATAAAACTTCTATAGTGAGTGACTGGATGCTGAAGTCTGTCATCAATGCTTGTCTCCAATTAGTTGGGTGCTTCTCGAATTCCAAATGTTTCAACTTAGGTGCCCATTCTCCTGGTCTTATTTCACTGAACATTTTAACTCTTATATCGGACAACTTTATTAGTAGTCTCCTATTGTGTACAATTTTCTTACAAGTGAAACCTTGCTCTTTTAGTGGTATAGTTAAAAACTAGAGCACAGTTTTTTTTTAAATTATCAAAATGCAATATTATAAGGCCAATTGTATTGTTAATATTGAACTGAATATGTCAAACCAGTGTCTAAACCAAACTAGATTGCAGATGAAGAAGTCTGTGTACTTCCACGTTCCATGAGGCTGGTGAGATCAAAAGTTTACATAAAAAACCGTGTATTGCTGATTCTGTCAAGGTGATGAAGGGATAAAAATTTCTAAAGAAACTGATCACTTCTAGACACCATCTTGAAGCTGAGATATTTATCAGTAAAACCAGTCAATTCTTAGTGTGCTATGAAACTGACAGAGTATGTTAATACCCAAATCCTCTCTACTTTAGTTAGACTTTAGTTAAATCATTAAATTAATTTATTGTAGATTGTAATATAAACTTATCCCTTTCATTGAGCATAATTTATTTTGCCTTGAGGATCACATATAATGGGAAGGTTATTTAGTTTTAAAATATTGGTTCTAACCTTTTCTACAACTTTGTAGTTATACATAAGAATCACGGTAAACACAAGTAGCACAAACATCCATTGCAACAAATCATTTGGTAATTGTTTAAAGTCAATCTTACTTCTGGTGAAAAAAGAGAAACATCCCTCGAAATAGTATACAAACTCAAGCTCCAGGTCACATGAGTGATCGTAAAAGTTATTTTTAAACTCTGGTACTACTAGTAACACATTTATGAGAACTAATCTATACCTTATCATCATAAACTAACAAGAAGTAGATAAGAACAGTGTAGCCTACTTCTCGCCAATATTGATTTTTTTTACGAGAGGCAGAAAACAAGAACCAGTCATATTAATAACATGCAATTTTCAACAGTAAGTCAAATAAAGTCTAGTTTTTTCTTAATAATGTAGTTTTTTTAGGTTCCTGGTAAGAAAAACTGTTCCAAACATAATGGCCTCCAGATAATACCAAAGTGCCACTGCCTCTAAGTTCCACAATCATTTATGGACAATTATGCCATGAGGAATAACAAAAAGAATAAGACACTAAATATACATTGTATTTTTATAGGCACAAAAAGTTGTAAATATGGGATTAACTACGAGCACTAATATGCTATTATACAGTTTAAATTTAGTATTAATAATGAATAGAGAATTTCAAGAGACATCACTGGCCTGAAGATTATTGCAGCCCAGGATTCACCCCCATCCGTACACTGGCACTAGAATTTTGACTAACATACATTTCATCCTCACTCAACACATATGTATTGGATTCTTTAACAACTTTCAATTTTTTAAAATTTGTACCTCTCCAGAATGATTCTGTCTGGTATTGCATTTGGCTGGGTGAGCATGCTGGGGAATTGTTGATCATTAATCTGTTACTTTATTTTAGAAGCAAATTCTTTGGCAGATTTGTACATCTTACATAACTGATGTAGTACCAACTGATAGTATATCTGTGGTATGTTAATGAGAGAGGTTGGCATCTTCATTCTAAGGATCAGCTGATCTTTCAATCTGAAAAAAACTGCTGGATGTCTGGCATAAAGAGAAAACATACCAGAAAGAGGACTATCTGAAGGAGTTTCTGGACTTGCAGTGTATGAAGCAAGTCTCATGAATTTTTTCAGAAGTCTTCCATCTCCAAAGACAAAGAAGTTGTTTTTATAACTGTTATACAAAATATTAAGTAACAGCACTATATTTTTTATTGTAGTTTAAATGAAATTATTACTTGACATTCCATTGCTTTGTTTGCTCTTACAGTTTGGTGCTTCTCTGTCAGCGCTGATCATGTGGGGAGGCTTGGAGACAATCACACAATTAGAAGAGCATCCAGAGACCTCATTTGAGTTTAACTTAGATATTATTGAATCTGTTTACACAAAAAACTACAAATTAAAAATTAAAGCAGCTGTCTTCAATTATTCAGGTGATTTCAAAACAAATTTATTTTTGAATGCAATTATCTTTTGTTTGAAAGATTAACCTTTTTGGAAGGGAGTCTTACTATGCCAAAGGCATTTTAATTAATTACACTAAACTTTTTTAAGGATTACCCATAAGCTAATTTTGATCTACCTCCACGGAATTGAAACCTGTTACCTCTAAATTACAGACAACTGCAGTCTTACTCCAATGTTGAACTCTTTATTTAATATGTAGAGTAGGCCATTTATGTAGTGTTTAAGGTTAATGTTATTTATTATTAAAGGTTCTGTGTTGTGATTATGGTGATATCAGATCTTTTGCTCTAGGAAGGACTAAAAAGACCTTCATAGAGCAAAGGGGTGATAGGATTGAGTGTGGATTTTTATTTTCCAAATCACTATAAAATATATTGTTGCTGTGGAAAGTTTTGTAAACTACATTACTCAGAATTCCTATTGAAGCAATGTCACAAAATTGAGTGGTTGAGATTGAACTTTTAAAAATCATGTGCTACCTCAGAAAGGTTCTTTGTTGTGATTACAGTGATATCAGATCTTTTGCTCTAGGAAGGACTAAAAAGACCTTCATAGAGCAAAGGGGATAGGATTGAGTGTGGATTTTTATTTTCCAAATCACTATAAAATATATTGTTGCTGTGGAAAGTTTTGTAAACTAACATTACTCAGAATTCCTATTGAAGCAATGTTACAAAAATTGAGTGTTGAGATTGAACTTTTAAAAATCATGTGTTACCTCAGAAACGATGAGATGCTGCAGAAAAATATACTGAAATGCAGGTATCTTCCAGTGACCATAACATACCCCTCAGATGGTACGGAACCGATACCATAGTAAATTTTAAACGTCCTTATTAGAGGTAAATGTATATGGACAATGAAAACAACACAATCAAACATCCTTGATTGTGTTTTATTTAAAGAACAAATTAAGCTGATTGGCTTGATTGATGAAGTATAAATTGTTTATCGTGATTCTGTTCTCTTTGATTCTATTTTGGGTCTTATTTATGAAGTTTTTACTATCATGCTCTCCCCCTTGACTATACCCCTATGATGGTTGGTAAGTTTTGTAAAGCTTACTACTTTTTATTGATCCTTTTAATTTTGATGTATAAAAATGCAGATTTATTTTAAAATCATTTAAAATAATTTTACTCTGTCCTAAAAAATTTAGTTGTGCTCTTTAAAAACTGTGATTGATGTATCTAGAAAATAGAATTAATGGTTCTGACTTTAAATTTTGATTATTGTTGTTGCAAAATAATGAAGGTATATTTTCTCATTAATCTATTAAGAAGGGTTTAATTTCAATAAACTACATAAATTTAACATTATTATATTTATTTGTTTGTTAATTTGATCTATTTCTGTTCTTTAGTAGCAAGAATGTTCATATGGACACTAATTGGGTGCTCATTTGGCTTCCCTGCTTTCTTCTGTGAGTCTTGCTGATTGGGAGTTTACAGGGTCAAGTAACGAGTTTTAGTTTTATTTTACAAGTATATTTATTTACTATATAAAATATAAAATTATTATTTTTATTAAATGCATATAAACAGGATTCAAGAAAGTCTGAATTGATATGATTAGAATATTATTAATTTAACTTGTATGAAAATGTATGTCACGTCTTGTACAACTTTATTATAGCAGCATTATTTAACTTGGAAAAAAATTGTACTTGTGTGTTAATGTAGAAATGCATAAAAAGTAAACCTTTTAATATTCATATTTATTACTAAAATATTATAATTATACTTAAGCATTTATTGGTATATTGGCATTTATAAATATTGCAATAAGGGCTTCATGCAATATTTAGTTTGAATAAAAACATGTTGTGTTGTGTATGCACCAATAAACAGTACATGTACAAGCATTATTTCTAAGTAGTGCTATGCAAATATATTGTGCTATCTATTCCATGAAGTAAGGCATAAACTTCATGAATTTAGCAAGGGGACTAATTTTGATCTACGTTATTCATAAACTTTCCTCAATAAAATCTCGAAAGCAAAATAGTTTTTCATTGAGCTTGAATTTTTTGCAAACATTTTCAACTCCTACCACTTTATAACATAATAATTTTTAAAATAAGAATCTTATTCATTCTTACTTTAAGAAAACCATTTGATGCTTGATTTGATAATAAGCATTATCCTATTCAGATTGTTTAATCACCTTATTTAAGTTGGCTGTAATTGGCAAATTTAATCTTTGGATTTATTGTTTAAAAAACACAGTTCAATTAAACCTCTTCCTTAATGACATAAGCCACAAGAAATTACTGTAAGTTCAGCCAAATTGTCATACATAATGGATAGAATTAGCAACACATGAGATGAAGAAGACTGCCATGAGGTCCTTATACAGTAGTTGATTCATTGAAGAGGACTGAAATTTACTGTGAGTCCAGTGAATTTCGATTGATGTTTAAACCCATTTCTTTATTTCACCTCAAATTTACTCCATCATTCCAATAAGCAGTATTCCATGTATGTAACCTCGCCAGTCAATACCATTCATTTTTGAAGTTACAAGAGTTTGAAGCAATCTGAGTAGAACTTGTTTTCTTGGCTAACAATCCATTCTGGCATTGGTTTTGGTTGTTCTAAGGCAGACTGTGTTCATAGGAACTAATTAATTTTCTTCAGTAAAACTTGACCGGTAACCTATAACAATTTTTTCAGTTTCTTTGTGATTTAAAGATGCTGAGGTGGGGTCAAGTTTTTACCTCATTGTAGTAAGTTAAATTTAATGAAGTACAACTGCCAATCCTTTACTATGCTAGATCAGTCTGACTTCAAATCAAGTAAGTTTGAAACTTGCCTTACAAGAGCATGACGATAGGACATATTAATAACATTCCTTCTTTAACAACGTTCATGGCATGTTTTCCCTTCCTGAATAATGCTGTTTATTCAAATGTATTTCATCCAGCAAATTAAAATTAACCAATGTAGAATCATGTAATTTTTATAATTGCTCAGGTTTTAAAAGAAGAAAATACATCTTATTTTTCGATATTTACAATTAAACCATAGACAAGCCTCTTGTTTTCTTTTTAACCCTTTGAGTGCCGCAGCGTCTACATAGTAGATGTTGTTAAATGTGCAAAAATTGCCGGCATCTACCCAGTAGACGATTTGTATTTAATTAATATCACATATAATTAATTTTTGTTTTGACAAATAACTTATTTCACGGCAATCTACAAGTTTCGAACAATCGATTGTGATTGATTTTTATTGTTCACCGCCCCCTTGTAGTTATTTGCCATCAGAAAAAAAAAGATGACGCAATAGTTGGTCAGCTGCTACTTGTTGCCATTAACTACACAGTTTCGTTTGTTGTGTGTTTACATTGTGCTAGTTTCGTGTGTTTATGCTGAAAACTGTTGTTATTACTATTCTGCAATTGTGTTCAGTAAAACTTACAATGCATTTATAAACTTCTTTTTTCGTGTTTAGTGACGTATATTTTATTGTTGGGATTGGTGATGAAGTAAAACGCAACTTCCAATCAAACTATTGATTTTTAGGTGAAGTAAGGTTATAGAACTAAGGTTATATTGTAGGCCTGTGTATATTTTTATATAATTAGTATTTTACAGTCCGTCTTACTTCATTGAGTGAAATAGGATAGTTATAATATTGTTTCTAAACTTTTGACAAACTTGAACAAAAATTGCTTTTTGTTGTATTTTGTATATATTGCAGTATCTGGTTAAATATTACTGTAACACACCATATTATGCATGATTTTTGTTCAGTTTTTCATGTTCTTTCATATGGTATAGCTAAAAAAAAATTTAAAAAAATATTGTATAAATAAAAATTTAGTTCAAACTTGAAATTTATTTTTTTCATTTTTTAGTTTTTTGTTATAACCTATATTCTTTTTATGTAAATAAAAATAAAATTATAATATTATATGGAAAAAAATACCTTGTTTTATAACACACAAACTAAAAAAAAATTATTCAAATCGGTTGAATAGTTTTTTTAATATAGTTTTTTCCACACACGCTTGCAAAACAGAAGGAAATGCTCCGGCAATTTATGCGTATGACTTGGGAAAATATGCCGTGGCACTCAAAGGGTTAATACTCCCCTGATCAAAGCTGCAGCCACTTGTACTCTGCAGTGTCATGTCAAGGAAGCTGAGGCAATCATCCTCGAGTAGTAAATTATTACCATTGATATTAATTTCATTTTTCCTTGTAGTAT
>NW_025778381.1:27500-33443 GCF_021130785.1 Homalodisca vitripennis | reverse complement strand
TAAAATAAAAATACAAATATTTTACATTCACAAACAGTATAATTTGTTGCTATAGTGTTGAAAATTCTTGAACACATTATTTAAATTTTACTTCTGTATTTTGTTTAATTAATTAAGTTATATGTAGATTTTGTACATAAAAGCCTTTAATGTGAGGTTTTACCCGCAAATTATATTCATAGGACTGCGGCCATTCTGTAAAAGGATGTTATTGTTCAAACCCATTAGACAAATTTAGAAGCCACATTACAAAATATCAAAAACTCAATATTTAAAAAGCTTACAGTTCATTGGATTTTTTAGAAAATAATACCTCATTTCTTTGGGATTACCCGGTATAAAACACATACTATGTCATTGGTTCAGACTACTATTTAGAAGAGATAGATTGAAAAAACCATAAAATGTCCATGAATTATCCAGACCATGATTTACGGTTTGATGGTTTTAGTTAATAAAAAGTATATAGACCCCTTAGAGATTAATAACCAGTAAAAAGATTGCATTTGTTAGCTAGAGGACACAAAAGAGCTAATGTTTTCTTTTTTAAACGGTGGTGGCAACCATCAATCACGTTATATAAGGCCTTTTGGCTATTAGTGGATAAATTTAAATTTGGATTAAAACCCCATATCGGCTGTTGGTATACTGATATTCATATTTTTAATTCGTTTCAGTTTACTTACCATCGGATTCTTCCAGTTTTAACTATTATGTTTCTCTTTGTGTGACAGTCCCTGTGTTCTTTGAATTCCTATACACAATTTTATAGATCTTCCCAATTTTTAGAATAGATGTTCAGTATAGATTAGAAAGAAAAGGCCTCATCAAAACCAAATTATATCCAAAGCATCCAGTTAAAAACCATACTCTCTGCCATAGAAAGTCTTGTCTATGACCTATCATAAAACGCGTTCGCATGCAAAATGTAAGAGCATTAACCAACATTTACAATTACTAGACTACGGGACATTAAATACTCAACTTACATCTATTTGCTCGTATTGCAGCTACATACGGCCTCATTGGTACCGGACTTGATTCACAGTCAATCACTAACTCCACACTACCGCTCCTCCTATCATGCTTTACCAAGGGCGGATTCAATTCCCCTCAGACAGGTTTGGAATCCACATTAATCATAGTGGGAGAAGAAATCAAGGAAGAACATCATGAGAATTCGGTCTAAAGCCAGTCACCAAATCAGCACGACGGTGGTTTTAGAGAGATTCCCATAGAAAAAAAAATTCCAGATACTGTAATTTTGTATCTGGTTGCTAACAATAATACATGGTCTCACTATTATTAACACTAATACTAAAAATGTTACACCCTATTCATGGTAAGTCCAGATCTTTCAACCCTTACAAATGGAGGATTTCTGTATCTTGGCCACGTGACAAATCTTCCGTTAAAAAATGTTAGGAGAAGAACACAGCTAAAGATGCTTTTACTCAATTATAGAGTGACCAGAGAGTCCTTTATACTCCATGATCGGTAAAACCTCACGTCGCCCTAAGCGAAGAAACACCCTCTAGTTTCCGTCACTTTTCCGGAGAAAAAAAAATCCAGCTGCAGGGACTTAAACTTTTTTTATTTTTTAATCAACATTAATCATCGTCCCTGGGAAAACTACTGTGTAACATCTGCAATTACTTCAAAGGTCCACCACGGAAATTCCGGAAATCTGTGGGGCAATGA
This sequence comes from Homalodisca vitripennis, assembly GCF_021130785.1. Classification (NCBI taxonomy): domain Eukaryota; kingdom Metazoa; phylum Arthropoda; class Insecta; order Hemiptera; family Cicadellidae; genus Homalodisca; species Homalodisca vitripennis. Next base: position 31,742 of record NW_025778381.1, on the reverse strand, counting down.
CCTTAGGGCGTGTTTTGTGTAGTCCTTTCAAGAATACTACACCTACTCCCAATGGACCGAACAGAAAGGTCTTGTTATTACCTGAGAACATTAATAAGAAGCTCCTAGCATTCAGGGAAAGCACCTCATGTACACAAACTTATACTGAAAAAAGCCTCCGCCAACAATTTGGCACTCGGCTGTATTTTTTTATTTTTCATTGCTTACCTCTCTTCCCCTATTGGCCTCCTGCATATCGTTATGCGGAAGCTAGGTGCCACTAATCATCTCTGGCCACCTTTTTAAAACCACTGCTTGAAACAACTTTAAAAGGGAGCTTTAGGTTCCAAATCTAGTTCGCATCACTCAACTCTTGTCATCCAACTCCACCTATTACTGAGTTTTCAACGATGGTAATTGAGACGTTATAAATACGGCAGGAGACATCCAAAAGCAAAGACCGGTGGATGCACACTTCCTGCTATAAGTGTTCCAGATCAAGGATCCTTTTGTGTTTTGTCTATTTGTACTATCAGACTTCATAAAGATCGCACGGGTACCGAGGAAGTAACAGGTCCGCCTAGTCCTAAACCTCATAACCAAGTAAGGCTATTTACGCTTGGAAGTACGCAAAACCTCCCGTGGGACACCTGATGCTACTCATGCGTCCCCAGCAGGGCTACCCTCATGGACGCTTGACAAGTTTTCATCCGATGCCTACCATTGGTTGGTTCGGATTCCCATTGGTTTTTGACTGGCACTAGAGGCCCTCCTGGGGAGGGTACTTTTTCAGTTCCATTCGGAATCCATCTTGAACTAAGGTCAGCCCATCCCCTCAGCTCGACACCAACTTTGCATTAAATTTAAAACGTATTTTCCAATGCATAGAGCCTTGAAAAGCAATGCTAGATAGTAACCAACATTTTTTTCCAAAACCTTATGTTGCGACCGAATATTTGTAATTAAAATAAGAATATTTTAACATCTCCACATAAGTGACAAATAATACCTACTGCATTGCAAGAAATCAACTTACTTACCATTTTACTAATATGATTTTTCAAGGGAATGGATTTGCCCCCATTATAGGTTGCCTATTGGTCAGAAGGGAGGCTTTTCACTACTTGGGTGTATGTATGTATGTAATGCTTCCTTGATCGGCAGTGAAAAATGGTTTACATGTGTTTTCCTAATCATAACTCAAATTTATAAATGAGTAGATTTGTTTTAGAATCGAAGCCCTTTGTCCACCGTAAATACGTTTATGGTGTACAAAAAAATGTTTTCTCCAACGTGATTTTGAGATCGTGGTTCTAAAACAGTTGCTCAAAGTGCACTCAATTATGCATTTAGTGAAATAATGTTGACAACAATACAAGAAGTTCGATTGTTCAGCTCCATCGCCTCCGATTTCAGATCTCTTCTGTTTGAGATGGACTTCCAGATTCCAAGAGCGAAAGTGTGTGACGACCAAATAGTCAGACTTTAGACGCCTTAGTGAAGCGAAAAGGTGGAAAGGAGCCTAACTTAAAATTCCTACCAAAATTACCAGTTTTAAAAACACTGTTGTACAACTCTTAACTATAAAGGCGGCTAATAAATCTTAATAAGAGGTTTCCAAAATTAAATTTTCTATTCATGCTATACCAAATACGGACGTTATAGTGAAAGTCTCTCAGCAAAAGAGCATACGTAGTTGACCATGTCTGGACAGTCGCAGGCAACTTGTCCAATAATCAATATAGCAGGATATCATTTATTACCTGTCCCAGCCGCTACTGAACAAAAATAGAAAATTTGTTATCAAGTTGAGCGTGTCGTTTCGTCAATCCTAGTTACCAAATTTGTATCTGTAACGTAGTTAATTTGACCAATTGGCCTTAATATTTCTTAATAAAACGCAATATTCTTACATTCTTTATATAATAACTATAATTGCCTTTAATTTCCCAGTATTGACAATTACATGACTCAAGTTTTGTAACATAAAACATAATTTATGTTTAATTTATTTAATATAAGATAAAAACCTGTTCCTATTAAATAACCAGTTAGTTTAATATTGAATGTAATGTGTCAAGCCAAGCAAGTTGAGAAGTAATATAAAGGTGAAGAAACCGTATACCATTAGGGTGATGATTTTAGTGTTGCAATTGGTAAATGTATTTTGTATAAAGATATAAATGAATCTCGCCATGATCTTATAAGTTGACTCTTCAATGGACCAACTTCAACTGAAATTAAGTAAAAGGCAGGTCTCTCAAACGTTAATCAACTCCATGTAGGAGTAATCTTACGTACCCGTCGAGCCTAATTGTAACAACTTTTTGTGTCTTTATCAAGTATTCCGACCTTTTTATAATAGTTATTTATGTGTGTATTAATTTTGTATATGTCGGGTTAAAATTTGTAAATCAAGACATATTTGTTAAAAATTATCGTTTCATATTAAATTTGTTATCTATTTTATATATTTAAATTTTGTGATACATTTTAACCCCAACTACTTTGGCTAGCGATATATATCTTTTTTCAGAAGAACTACTGTATAGATTATAGTAAAAGCCAGGTATTGTGCTTATACTACGTGATTTAGCCAGACTCTAACGTCAACGTATTTCGCACCATATGGCTTATATGTGTGTGCTGATTATTGTGTGAAATTTTCTTTATGTACGTTTGCATTTAAATAAAACGCAAATTAAATAGGGTTGTTTGATTATCCATTACAATTATAGGCTTCAAACCCCATTAATACGGTTATATTTAATAATATATTAGTCACTTATATTTACAGATACGTTTAAAAAAGGTAATGAATACTCAACGTAAATTCTTTTTCTCCACGGAGCAAGTAATTTATGCCATTCAATATTTATTGAAATTAAATTCGTCTATTTCCATTTATAAAAAATTTATGGCTTTACATAAAAGTTGTTAAACTGATATTTTCTTCCGGCACCATGGCAGTTTGTTTTTTTTAAACAAAAGTAACATTAATTGCCAAATAAAAAATAATTGAATCGTAAATAGTAAATGTTCTGTAGTGAAGTGGTAGCGCACTCACCCGCCGTGTGAGGGATCCGAAGTCGTAACCCGGCTAAGCAAAAAACCCTTGCCCTATATCTTGCATATAAATTATTTACAGACATATTATTATCACAAATTTTTGTAATTAGATGAGGCCATTTCATAAGTTTTTATTGTGTTATTTTTTTTTGCGTTATTGAGCTTTAAAATTTTTAACCCTCTCCTTAATTGAAACATGACAAAATTTTAGAATTGCTCTTCATTTGAGATTACATAAAAACAAATTGTACCAAATATGTTTTCATTTTATAGTTTCTGAAACGAAAACTATAAAACACACAAAAACTGAGAGACAGTAAACAAAAAGAGAGAATCTTTCACGATGCCATCTTACTAAGAGTTATACCGTTCTAAATTTTAAAAGAGCAAGTAAGAAATACATTTATTTGGGCTAAGATATCCATATTTTAAAGCTGAGTTACAGCTTCAGTAAGAATAACCAACTGAGTAGATGAGTACTCTAATTATTATCAAAACACAAGTTTATCCAGCAGAAATAAATAATATAAGTTTCAGACGACCTCTGAACGGTTTTCTGAATTTCTCAAACCCTCAAAAAGAAGTTAACAGCTTATTGTGTCACAAATACGAAAACAAATGTGTTTAACGTTCTGTACTGCTAAACATTTCAACCAGTAAAATTAAATCTCTATATAGTAAGGCCAAGGTAATTAATGAAACTCAAGGTTCCTAATTAGCATAGTTAAATAATGATGAGTTTAAATTACCCTTACGCATAATGTCTGAAAGGATAATAGAATTTTTTACATTTACCATTTTTATATTTATAACATATAAGTATATCACAAAGTTAACCTCTTCGTTAGGTCAGAGGACAGTTATTACACGAATCCTAGAACTTTCAGCAATGAAGTGTCAAAAAAATAAAGAAAACATATAAAAAAATATGATACCCGAACTACTTTGTATCCTAACGAAAGAAAAATGAAACTCAAGCATTGTCACTGCACAGGATGCAAGTCGCGAGCATCAGAAGTCACAAGCGCAAACACACGTCATACCAACACAGGCAAAAGTGAGACAATGCTCCAAAACGCTATCTAAAGCAATTGGTAACATATAACGGTGGGAAATTTCCAAAACCCTAATATCCTTTGAAAAACCTTCCATCATCGATGACAAACTTTTAACAATGAATCATTACACGTTTTG
>NW_025778381.1:0-25000 GCF_021130785.1 Homalodisca vitripennis | reverse complement strand
AAAAAATTCAAAAGATCTCCTACAAACTACATGAATGTTTATTTTATTTTTATAGAAAACGAATAATTGTGTTTTCTTTTGCGATAGTGTTCTTACTATTGGAACCTATTTTGTGTTACAAATGCAAAAAGGAACATCTTCTTTGTACTGAAGTAGGATTATGCCTCAATACTGTAGACAAGCCACGCAGTGCAGCAATGGACCCTGAAAGTGGAAATCCGTGTAGTAAAGTAGTTCTTGATAAATGTCCTCTCGAACGAGTAGAGATTACAACAGTGGCCAGAGTTAGATTAGAGCACTATGGTCCATTGTGCAGTACTGGACGCTTAGCACGTAGTTCTGACAGTGTAAGATACATTCAAAAATATTACCGTTTGAATGTCCAATGGCAGTCATATACATTACTGAATCTACTTACTTTATGGATTTTTATGGGTTTTGTAGTTAATCAAGATGGTTATGTAAAATTACAGACTATATCAATTTGTAACAAAAATAGTAAGATTAAAAATATTTTAACACGAGGCATAATACGAAATTACATAACCAAACTATATGCAAGGTAACTAAAGAGAAAATGTATCTATAAATTTCAAACGCTAGATCGAAAGGAATGGTTTTGGTGGCGTATGTCCATCTGCGTATATTTGAAGCCTAACTCAGGAGACTGGCACAATGTCGTTTTGGACTGCCGGCAGATGTAACGTATTTGTTCTTAACGACTTTCTGTCCACATATCTCTCAAGAATAAAACAAATGTAATATGTACACCTGTTACGAGAGACGTAGTGCAGTGTACTCCTACCTTGTGTTAACAAGTTTACTATATCACGGCAATAGTATTGTAAAATACTTTTATTGATATGCTTAGTAACTAATTATGTATATTTATATAAGTAAGTTACGTTGGGTGGCGTATATAATAATATTAAACATTCAGTAATATTCAATACTCCAGTAATGAAGATATAATTCCATGGATTCCAAATTTTTTTTTTACACTTTTGTTTTATTAGATGAAGCATGCTTGTAGAAGAAAATTGTAATTTTTGGCATTAGTGTCCAATGAAAACTTTAAAATTAGTATAAATCAATGAAATGGCATATCAATAATTTGAAAGTTAAATATAATTTTATTAAATCAACATTGAACAGTTTACTTATACCTTATGGAGAATTTAAATGTTTTTCATAATCATTTCCTTAGTGTACAATTAACCCAAAAATATTCCTGTACATGTTCTTAATGCTAGATATATTATGTTCCAAAATCTTTCTTATTTTACAGTAAATTATTTAATTAAACAAAACTATATCCCAATGAATGAATGAGCAAGCTCTGTTTAACGTAAAATACTCCGGAAAAGTGTGTCTGCCAAATTGACTTTGTCATCAAAGGCTTACAGGGACGGTAGATTGTTGGGATTTTAGTCTTTTCATTAATTAATCTTACTTTGAACTTCTTGCAGCTTTCCGGGTAATCAGCTTTGTTTCATCTCTGAACAATATTACTCCAAAAATGTTTATTGTACTTGACAAGTTTTTATAATCAATATTTTAATCATATGCTCTATCGTTTAATGTACACTACGTGTATCATCTACAGAGGGAACAGTAATTTTTTATAATTCTTTCTAATAATGTAATCATTATTTGTAATTATGGATGCATTAGAAACATATTTCTAATAATTGAAACCATTAACTCATGCATCTTTTGCTATATTTTAAGATTTAGTACTGTTTTAAATGATTGTTTACAGGTAATTAACTAATAAATTATTGTCTGAATACTCACATATAAGTTCATATATATATATATATATATCCATAGAACCAACTTATTGTCTTTATCAAGTAAACCAAAGTATAATGGTTCAAAACATTTATGAAGTTTTGCGTATCTAAGTTCACCTATTCAGATCAATTTAAATTGTATAAATATTTAATTAATTTACGACAGAAAAATAAGGTTAGAAATCATACAAGAAAAACAATATTACAAATAAATACAATACATCAGCAGCTGATGGTCCATGATATGACGTGTTTAAGTAGACGATAGGAGGAGAAGTAGAGAATAATAAGTAATTATATTAAATTAAGGCCTCTTGGATGTCTTGTCTGCAGTACCAAGTTGTGTGCAGTTTGACTTCTTTTCAATTTCAATATATTAAGGTTTTCGTTTTAATTTTCAAGGATTTTATTTCTACCTTTGATGGTGTAACATTTTTCTAAATGATTTTGTTTATGAACATTGATAGCGTGACTGGCTAAAGGGTTTTTGTATGTCGCTATGGACAATGTCAAATCGATGACCAGTTACTTGTTTCGTAAATAATTTGATGTTTGGCCGACATACTGTTTTTCACAAAAGTTACAATCACATTGACAAATAAGTTTTTTAGTGTCACAGTTTATAGTTTTTTTAATAGTTCCAAATATACATGATTGGTTACATTACTTGTGAAAGTTTTACTTGTAGACATTATCTTATAGGTTCCACAACGAGGTTTTTGGCAAGGTTTACTACCAAAAGACTGTGATTCCTTATTTACCTTTTTATAGAATAAGTAAAGACCAATCTCTGTTTAATGTTGGTGGGATTTTTGAATAGAACTCTTTGAGACTTTGAAAATAAGACTTTAGTTTCTTGAGAATTTTGAAGGAGGTTAAATTACGTACTCACGATTGAGTTGATTTTGTAATGGCCTGGATAAAATTTGGTTATTAATTTTGGATCTTTTTGGGTAAAAGGATTACTATTTTTGTTTCTTGGTCGATTCAAATTGTTCTTGATAACTTTATAGGCAAAATCTTAATTTTCTAAAATTGCAAGTTAATTTATTAATATAATTAATAAAATCATCCTCATTACTGCACAGATTTTTCATACGATTAGAAAGACTCTTTGGAATACTTTTATCACATAAGTGGTGAGCCGGTTCTAAGACTTGCGCCCAGTTCTCCCCGGCTCATGATGTGTAATTAAATAGTATTGTAATTGTTGTTCGTTGTGGCTGCAGAAGGCACTGAGAGCGCTTTGCACATCCTCTTCAGAGTGGCAAGTAAACTTCTAAATGTTAGTGGAAACGTGTATTATAATTATACATGTTTTAAATTATTTAAATTATACTTGTTAATTTTTTTTTAATTTTACCACTAACAAGCTAGCTTAAGTTGCTGTTTCGCACTGACGAGTTCCAGGAGAGGAACTTTTACCTCCTGCTACTTTCTCATCATAGGTTGTCGCAGACAGTTTCCAGGGTTTTCCTGCTCTGCTGGAAAGCTTGCCTCCATGATGAGCTGAAACCCCATAGTCAACATCTGTGATACCCTGCTATTTGTTATTTATTTATTTGTTTAAATTATTTATTCGTTATCGTTGCCTGTTATTATAGTTTATATTTTGTTATTTAGTTTTAAAGTTTAGTTTAAGTGCTATTTAGTCTTATTTCTTGGTTTTCATTAGGAGCCCGTCCTTAGCCGAAGGATACCGGGTGGAATTGGTAGTTATTGTTTTAAATGATGGCTGTCCTAATTTTTATTTATCCAGGTGCACCTAAGACCTACACGACAATGTTGGGGTAATTATAGTAATGATTTTTTATTTTAATTGTCTGGCCAATTGTGTTATTTCGACAGAGAGGTTTGTATCTTGGTTAAAAATAAAATGTATTGTTATACTCTGTTTTGTTGACCTCCAAACTATTAAAAGGTGAATCTGAGCACGCTATACACGGTGTTTCTATTTTTTTCCTGGTAGGTTTATTTCTGATCCGCCATCCCATTCGCCACCATGGGGGCTCACTTCCTTATTGTCTATTTTGGGTGTGTGAACGGAGATGTGCGGTTTCAGTGGGGTGACAACTTTTGTGATTTAAATACTCACAGAAACAGGTTATTCTCTTCAACAAGTAAAACAAGTAAAATGGTTCAAAATATTTATTAATTTTCGTGTATCTAAGTACACTACTTCAAACAAAAATAAATTGTATAAATATTTATATAAATTAAAACAGAAAAAGAAGGTAAGAAACAAATAAGAAAAACAAACAAATAAATATGCATACATGTATTTTTCATAACTTATACAAACTAAGAGTTATGGGAGGTGTCTCATTTTACGGATTGGATAAATACCCATCGAATTTTGTAGTTTTCTCAAAAAGTGCTGACATTTAAACTTCTAAGCACAAAAATAGTTACAGATTTTTTCATAAGTGAAGAGCACCTAATAATAAGGTGTTTAAAATCAAAAATTTACTTAATACTTTCGATTAATACGTGGAACTAAAAATATTAAAGTAAAAGTGATGAGTTCAAAATTGTTCTTATTTGAATAAAACTAATATGAACGGCAGTGTAAACGCTTCTTATATAGCGGTTAGATTACCGAAGTGCTTCATACCTGTATGGAAAATATACTAGAGCATATATCTGTGAACTAATATAATCCAACAGATCTCCCATGACAATTACAGTCATGGATTTAAAAAATAGTAGCTTTTGAGGTTTAACAGGATGTTTAAGCATTTTATCGTTACGATGTTTAGTATTCAAACTGCTGGTAGTTTCCTTTTATGTTTATGTGTGATATAAAGTGAACATATTTCATACTACAAGTATTACTGCCACGTGTGTGACATCGCTGCATAGTGTTTTCATCACTTAAATTGAATCCTAACATTTCGTCAGTACTTATAAAAATATAATGCATGTTAAATATCACATTGAAATTAATATATATTTAAATAGAACAAAAATTAAAGGGATATGTAGAATATACAACGAGAAGTTTAAAAATGTCTTCCTATTGATGACATAAAAATGTAAAAATATATGTTCATATAACCCTACCGCCTTATTAGGAAGAAAGGTAGATTTCATATGTGAATTTCATCTAAAAATTAAAACTGATGATACATTATTACTTTGGACATTTAATTTAAAAAACACTAATAGGATGATATCAAATTTGAAAACGGCATTAATGTTCCATGTGTTCTTACTTTTAACGTTTAAAATCTTCAATAACGCCATCATCCGGAAACCATAAAAACATTTTAAAAGCAGTAAAATGTCTTTGTTAAAAACGTGGACTCGATTTAGTTTCAATAAATACAAAGTTATGTTTGATAAAATAATATACTTGACCAATTTAACTTTGTATTTCTAAAACTTTTGAGTTGACTTCTTTTGGCCGTATTAATCTGAATCTTAAAAAATCGATATGTGGACGAACATTATTATAAATGACTGAAGAGTTATACAACACTATTGTATTTTACCCTAAGATATATCTTATATATATAAAAATCTTGAGTCACGATGTATGTTGCCAATAAACTCCAAAACGACTGAACAAATTTCAATCAAATTTCACATGTATCCGTAATTTAGTCTAACTTAGAAGATAGGATAGTTATTATCTGAATTATTCGCTTATGTCGTGAATATAAACGAATAAAATGAAGAAAAGTTTTCAAAGCGCCTGCACATTATAACCTGCAATTACGAGATAGATACGTATATTAAACAGTGAAACACTATTTGAAGGCGCTAAGTTATGATGTATAATTGTCTAAACTAAATTTTTTGGTTGAACTTAAAGGTTGAGTGGTAGACCACTTTGTAATAAAATACATTAATGCATGTACAATACATTTTTGACATATTTTCTTGATCGTGACATCAAGGTAAAATCTACATCGGGGGTTGGAAATATAAAAATTTAACTTCAACCAGAAATGCTCATACGCGGGCAAAACTTACGAAAAGCGTGCGAAGCCGCGGGGAAACAGCTAGTAATAACATAAATATAAGCATTTCTCATAGCTGTAACTTAAATTTTATATAGGCAACGTGGAATATGTTGGCTTAGAACTAGATGACAACTCAATATTAGCTGTTACATTATATGTAAGTTTACCCAACTATTACAATATTTTTCGTGTTTTTTTGAAAAGATAACTGAATATTTTTCAAGGCATTTTATTAAACGGAACTATAGTTCAGAAATAAACTATACAGTTTATTTCTTTGCGCAAACATAGCTTTTAATATGATTATCAAACTTATAAGTACGTAAGTTCCTCATTTCAATAGTATATGATTAAGAGTTTTATAGTTAGGGGATGTTAACAGTGAGATTCGGTCAAAGTCAAGTCAAGTCAAGCCAAAAAGTAGGTATTTATTCATTCAAAAAGCATTTACAACTAGTTTTACACATGCATTTGCTTCAGAGAAATAAAATATACTACAATAACTGGTGAAACTGCAGTAAAACATTATTAAATTAAATTTAGAAATTAATTCCCAAACTAAGTAAAAACTTGTGTTTTTGGAATGAGATCCTTGTAATTTACCTCACTGTTACTTAATATTTTATTTTAGCTTAGTTACAACAAAATATAAATAGAATTGCTGTAAAAATAAGTATATAAATATTTAAAAATAAACATTATTAGTTGATTATATTTATAACAACTTATAACGAATACACAAAAGAATTTTTTGTTACAGAGGAGAGGACTATGGTAGCTGAAACCCTAACTACCCCCACTACCACCTAAAAACTCGTACGTCCCCAATCACTCGCACTCCAATACACCCAATACACACTTACTCGAACACACACTGACACACTTGTAGCGCGCGCTACATTAGGTCGAATGTTAAGTTTATTATTGTTTCTTTATTTATAGAATGATGTTATAATTTGTTTAGTTATGTCCAACCTCCAGTAACCATGTATTAACATTATTTTATATGTCGTGCTTGTGTACAAATTGTTGCGCTATAGGTCTTCAGGTATATTTCTGTATAAATAGTGTGCTATAATGAAAGGATTAGTGGTCTAGTAAGTTCTTGAAAGCCTTGGTACACGTATTCCAACATTGCCCGCATTTCTAGAGTTGTAGTTGTAAGTTACTTCCTCGAAGATTTCGTTGAATCGCTTGTGTATATGCATAAACAATTTCTTAACAAATAACATTACTGTCGTATGTCAAAAACTTTTAAATTGTCAAAAACAGCATCTGTAGAGTATCGCCTGTTTATTCCTATATTTGCTTTCACTATTGCCTTTTCTGTTACTCCTAACGGTTGGAGAATTGTTTTGTAAGCTCCACCATATGCTATCACTCCACTTTGTACAATTTTACTGCACATACGCGCAATATGTTATCCTAATTTCCTCTAAATTTAAAAAGTGACTAATTTGCCTAAATGCATAAATGCATTTTCGAAGTTTTTTAAGAAGAAGAAAGAAAAAAGGTTCCTGTCCAGCTAAAGTACCTGATCAGTAAACAATACCCAGACATTTATAGAGGGCTGATCAGAAATATTTCAATTGAATCTTCACAGTTTACACATCGTGTTGTCGAAATTTGATGCCACAACTATGCCGTTTAAATGGGATTTTCGAGAAGAAAGATAAGATAACAGCGACAACAATACCGATCTTAATGATATCGGCAGGAATTTTGTTTTCGGAACATTAAGTGTGAGTAGGTTGTGGTCTAGCCATTTTTAAACAGACTCAATATTGTTGGTGCCCTTGCCTTTTCACTTCCTCCCTACTCTTACCATCAAAGTACCGAATATTGCTATATCATCGCATTGAAACAAAGCTTACCCGTTATATTTATTTTAGCAAGATATATTCGAATAGCATATATGAGGAATAATGTGGGACCGAGGGTACTTCCTTGAATGACGCCGTAATCTGTGGTGTTTTCACTACTATTGACGCCATTAATTGTAACAAACTGCTTCCTATTTTCTAGATAAGATTTAAACCAATTTAATGAATTCCCTCTAACGCCAATTAACTCTAACTTACTTAGCAGTTTAAGCCTATCAACCGAATCAAACGCTTTTGCGAGATCAAGAAACACCAACAGGCAACGCCTGTTGCTACTAACAGCCTCGTTGATTGAAGCCTATCCAATAGACTAGTCCAATATCTCTTTAGTCTTGGTGGAGCTCTAAAATGGTCTTTTCTGTATGCTTATCTGTATATACAAAAGTCATCGCGATAATAATGTGAGCTATACACTTGAAATATAGCATGACCTAACAACATCAGCGAAACTAGGTAATTGTTCTGCGTACTCCTACCTTCTTATAATTAGGTTAAGTATATCATTGATACAATTCAGAACAATCAATGAGTCAAAATATTGACTATAAGTCTTCAAGATAAGTTTAAAGTCAATATCTTTATTTGTACGACATAAATAGTAGCATTATTTTTTTAAAGTAATTGTTATTAGATACACGATTACCCACCTGAAATATAACCTGTCGAACAAAGTTTTCCTACGTCTATATTTTGCGAGATACTCAATCAAAGTTTATTGTAAAAACGTAGTTGCCTGTTTAAACCTCTGATTTAAGGACCTGTTGCTTTTAGCTACAGTAAATAACTCAATACTCTTGAATTAATGGAGCTACTGCATTAGCATTAGTCAAAGCACACATTCTATTGTTTGTGGGTAAATAGGACAATAACATTGGTAAAACTGTGGTTTACTATTCCATTATGTACGCGTAAAGTGATCTGATTTTGGCATGTATATATAAATTATGTATATCAATATACATATTCATCTAATAAATGACTAATTAAAGCATAAGACGTAAAAATACCCAGCAATTACACATTTTCGAGCAAATAATTATTGGGGTTATATACAGTCATACTGTATTTATAGTATTGTTACCACTAATCCAAAGCATAATACAAGGTATTCCTCTAATTAATTAATACATTGTATGTATTTTATATATATATATATATATATATATATATATATATATATATATATATATATATATAATATATACCATTATTCAGTGATAAGCTTTACATTACAATAGTTGAAATAATTAATTGAATCGTTAATTTAGATGTCTTAGTGTATGAGCATGTCTTAGTGTCTTTTAGTGTCTTTCCTTAGGTACAGAACTATATTTTGCAATCACTAAAAGCGGACGACTGTGAGTATGAGTACTTCACATACAACGGTTAAAAAAGTATAAATTATGTGTTTCAGTCATATAAACTTTTAAACTTGTCAGTTAAATATACTAGCTCTTAATTAGTTGGACGCCAAAAGTATGTTCTCATAAACCTGATGTTGTTAAAGTATTTTAACACAACTTTTTATATTTGACAATTTTTTGCTTAAAAACGTATCACACTTCATTACAAATTATTGACGTCGGACATTTTGATTGCTGAAATGGGTTTTATATTGAGAAAAACTAGAAAGTGTTACCTTATATATTTTTGCTAATGCCCTGAGTTGTTTGAATGGACCAGACTTTACTTTTTGGTGTGCTTAAATTCCCGTCTGATTACAAATTATGACTGTAATCATATAGGTAGTTACTCTTCCTAGTACTAAGTCTGTTTCCATGTCAGAAAAGTTGTAATACACAATGTAATTTTTAGAAAAACATACTAAAACTTTTCCGAATTCACATTCTATAATGTTTTAATTTATGTAACAATAATCAAAATCTATCTCACAAAACCGGAATAAAAAACCTCTACAGGAATTATTAGCATATTGAAACATAAACACGAATTTTATATCCAGGACATAATTATAGTACTTGTACGGAAACATTAAACCCCTTCTCTAAATGTAAGCGAGGGTTTGGAGCGTCTCTGAAACAAACGGGAAGCAGTTAGCTCTCGGAATATCGACGTACGCCCATTGTCTCGTCAAGAGCTCCTCTGCTCAAGCTTGAGGGTTTGCTCACTAAATATGGACGTTTAACCGTTTGCGCGTAACATACAATGTACAAGTAGACTTACTATCTTCATAGTATGCTAGAGGTTTCATTGGTCTTAAAACTGAAATTATTTTTAAACCAATGCATTCAATTATCCCTCTATCCTGTTCATTGACCGTGATACTTGCCAATGCTTAGTGGCAGAATTGGAATACAAAAACGAAATTAAGCTTAGCTGAATAAAAACAGATAATAATTTCCCTTGTAACAATTAAAATGAAATTTTAATCTTTCTTTACGTGTAATTTGTTCTAAGACTTCCCTACTTATTGCATGTTTTGTATGACTTTACAGAGCTATTTGAAAGATAGTTTCAGTGATCTTAGTAATTTTTTTAGGAATGCATTGTAGAAAATAGTTTTGTTTTCTATGGAAAATAAAATGTTATTTAAATATCTTTACATTAAAACTTAGTCTTTCATTGGAATATCAAGTAGGCCATTCTCTTAGGAATACCCTAAAAAAATAATATAGTATATCAAATATGAGTTTGCTATGAATCTAACTAACGCTTGACCTATGACTTTTGGGTAAAATTATAATAACAGAGACCTCAGCGCTGTGTAGCCATCATACACCAGATACCTACATTTCTTAATTTAAGAAAAGTATTTTAACTGTAGAAGTAAAAAAAAACTATAAAGTTAGTTATTATAGGAGCAAAATGAAAGATTTTGGCAAAAGTCTACTTTGTGAGTTCAAGGAAAATACTGAAGTAAAATTCACTTATGAAGTAGATGTCTACTTGCTGTTCCTGTATTAAAATAGTTTCATTGTAATATAAATAATTTATAACTGTTTAACTAATCACCAGAATGTTTTTTTGGATCTACTGGCTATTACTGTTTGCTTCTATGACCGTGATGGCCAAGCAAGTCAGACCCTATACCATGTAATGGATAACCTTAAATGGCATGTATGATATTGAATATTTAGAATTTTTCAGTTCAGAAGAGAATAATAATATTCTGTATTGCTAGTGAAAATGCAGTATATTACTCGTAACTTAAAAGAAACGGAGAGAAGGAATCCTGTACAATTCTCGTAACTCCAACTATTTTTCGGAAATGTAACTTCATAACGTGAATTGCAGCCCTCTTTTAAAAATACTTAGAAGTTTAGAAGATACACACTAGTAGAAATCGAATTGTCTTAAAGGTAATCCAAGGAAACCTAAGTATGGATTTTGTGATGAGAACATCGCATATGTTGTTTTACTGGAAGTAGCGTTTTTATTGAACATTATGAGGGCAGAAGCGATCAAATTACTTTCTTTCATTTATACAATTCATTTGGATAAATGGCAAAGAAACCAACAATAAGCCTGTCATTGTCACTGGAGAGAGTACTAGATAGTTATTGCGATATCTGAAGCGTAAATTTATTGAAAAAATATAATGGAAATGTATTTATATTGATGTAAAAGTGTTTGTCCTAAAAGAACAGGTAGCAAAATAGAAGATACATTCTAAATATCTCGGGATCACCTGTCAGATAGCTGCCAAAGTACAACTTCACCTTAAAAAAACAATAAGTCTACTATATCAATTCTTCTTCGCAGATAAGTGCTCTTCTGGTACTAGGAAAGTACCCTATAAAATCACTAAATAAACATTGCAATATATCAGTAATAATGGTGTATGGCATACCTCAAGTTTTGGTTTTAGGTCCCTATTTGGTTTTTGTATATTATACTAACGATCACTGTGACACAGTTTTTTAGAAGGACCGTGTCATCTATAATAGATGACACGGTGCTTTATTATGAGAACACAAAAATTTTGATAATAAGGGATGTAATCAATACAGATCCAACCTTACTCTAAATGGTCGTTTATATAAAAAATAAACATTTATCCAGATGTTACTGTATATATAACTTCAAACTTTAAGCCGAAGATGAAATATAGAAGAATAACAATTTATTACATTTGTATAAACTGTATGAAAACTTATTTTTGTTTGAAACCATTTATCAATATATTTATCAATACAAAATATCTGGGATTGTTTCTTGAGATAGAATATAACCCTTTTTGTGAAATTAAAACCTATGACAGTCGAGCCGTTTGGAGAATATAAATAATTCCATTAATATTAAAATTATTATTATACATACATTTTAAACAATGAAATGTCTAAGGACGATTTGTAGTAAACGGGCTGTAATCAGTTATAAAGAATCGTAGTTATTAAACTATTAAACATTTAGCTATCTAAATTAATCTTCACACATTTCTTAAGTAACAACAAGAATGTGTGAAAATGGTGTGATTAAAGTTTCTCTGCCTTTGGTATTGAAAAGATATAATATTAAACGTGTATCTCTCGGGAGGTAAAATTTCTATCTTTCTTTCATAGAAATAGTAATTATTCACCAGCTAGAAATTATTTAGGAATAAATCTAAAATATATTATTGTACACTTATTTTCATTTCTGGTAATACATTATGTAAGGTACCTTCAAATTCAGAAACGTTACCACTTTCATTGAAGATACTCTTATCGACTTTACTGTTGGGAATAAAACTCTGTCTAGGAATGAAATTTAACTGTAGGTACCATACTTTAGTCAGGAAAAATTTGGTTTTGATACCACACAGGAAGTATATATTACGGTATCACGGATTGACTCCTGTTTCTTGGTATTTGAAGGAGACTCTTGATGATGTTTAAGGCTTATGCTTAGGATCGGTTGGTAGGTACCATAAATGAGCATATAGGTCAACATGTTAGGATTAAGAGCTTCAACTGAAATAACACCATCACCCATAGAATGCGTTTTCCAATCAATTGAAATTTAAAGCTCTCTTTTCCAAACAGCAACGTATATGACTTGTCTTCTGACACTCCCTGTAATGAAGATCAAGAAATTCCATCACGTAAAAATACATTCCTTTTAGCATTGGTGAAAAAAGGCTCTGGCAGTTGAATAGATACAGTGTCGTAAGGTACCAGGCTGTATTGTTGTTCCAATCGATACAGACGATGCTCGGGTACGCCCGCAACAGTTGTCTAATACATGCAACCATTGCATGACCCTAAACCTTCTCCCCCTAAAGACTAAATTAAGGTCATAAAAGATATTAACACTGTCCGAAAGGAGTATTTGAAATTGACACCTGCTGAGTGGGTGTTCCAAGAGATTCGATGCTTTTCTGCCCTGTGGTTTTCCGGTGAGGTGATGGTTGTTTCCTAGCACACACGTTTAGGATGGTTAAGTAAAGAAGCTCGAAATGCCTTTCTGGAATACAAAGCATGAAGAGGCTATCTACACACAATTCATACAAATCAAGTGTACAGGGCAAAAAGACGGATTGGGTCAGGGTTCTGCCCGTAAAACATTATGATAAAACAGAAGTAAACTGAAGAAAAGTAATGAGCAGAATAACATTACCATAGTAATATTGTTATTGCGTTTTATTTTACCGACGTACAGTGGGGTTAATAAACAAATAATAGCTTTCAGACATGATATTAATGAATAATTACATAACCCTGATGTTATGTTCCAAGCTTTAGCCGAGACAAGTATAGCTAACTGACTTTTTTAAATTTTATAACTTTTAGAAAACATAAACCTAAAGTTCTACTCACGAACACTTTCATTCAGACATAGGAAACCCGCCAAATATTTTTCATGATAAAATACTCTTTGATGTGATCTTGAATCGTGGCTGCGCCGAGGCTTTCGACTATGAAGTATTCTACCAGTAAAATTGACAACCACGAATGTTGGCCATGATGTCCTTGACCACGGATCTGCTTACAAATTAACCAAAAAAACTATTAACACATCAATCGATCAAAGAAACATTGGTTTTCCAGATGGTTTAAGCACAAACAACGCCATTGCTGGCTTAATAATAAAAAAAAGTAAATAACCTAATTATCTTTATCACTTACTGTTTTTTAAATACTGTATTATTGTTATTGCCAGGTTCTCGGTTAACTATTATCATACTCAATATAAATACTTACGGACATATAAGTATGGGGGTGGTTTTCCCCATCGTGGCTGAGACGTGCCAATTTATTCATGAAGTGGATATTTAACTCGGCTTTATACAATGAGTACCGTTCATGACGGCTATCAAATATTATAGTTTATTGCATCCGTTGAATGCTATAAAACATTAGTTTAATTATATCAATTATTTTAAAAGTAGGTAAGACAAACATTTTTAGACTGTACTCCAGAACGCATGTATTAAAAACTGTATTTTTAGGAGAAGTCTGTAAATCTATTAGGTTTATGCTATATTCTGCAAAACATGCTTAGTATAACGTTATTAGAGGTAATTAATAGTCCAAAGACCTGGTTTTGCACAGGTTAAAAACTAATCAAACCATTATCGATCGTAATTACAGTACGTCTCAGAAAACCACGCCTAATAGACAATTAATGCAACGAAAGAAATAGTCATTGAAATTAAATAGTACATAGATTGTTCTACCTATAGAAAATAATAATCAGTAAAGAATGTCAAAGCTATAACAGTGGTTTACGTTGAGGGCGTATCGTAGGAAGTGAAGGGTAAAAATGTAAATGTATGAATGTTTAATAGCTGCTGGCGGCTTCCCTCAGGTTTATTGTCGCCATAAACTGGGAACCCCATGTACAAATACTCAGCTGACATAACTGTTACCTCTTTCAGAGTTATATCTCCACCGTGGAAGTCTCTTGCAACCAACGTAATGGTAACTTTAACAAGTAACTGGGGAGGCTTTATTGAAATAATTTGTAAAACATACTAGTTCTCTCTCCATTTGTTATTACTTTTAATAAAATAAGGTCAAAAATAACTTTTAAGTTACTCATGATAATTCATAGTAACCTCAATACCTAACTGTCAAATGTATTGATGACGAATAATTTACCGTTAGATTTACACATACATGTTTTTATAACATTTATGATTCAATAATTTTCTTCAGCTGTGTATAAAGTATTTTAACTAAAACTATAAACAGTAATTGTATGAAGATATTATATTAAAAAACACATTAGCCTTATTTATACGCCCTTTTATACCCTAAAGGAGAGTAAAATAACTTTTGAGCTGCAATACATGTAGTACCAATGAATACAAACCTTATAAGATGCGCAAAGCTTATGGATAATAGTCTGCCAAGTTGGTTTCCCGCCAAAACGAGCTTAGCGCGTCCGCCGCTAGGAGCGCTTGTTTCCCCCTCTTTTCCATCTCGCTCTAGCTTGTTCTCTCTCTCCCTCTAACTGGCCGCGCGCTGTCTTCTCATTCGCTCCCGCTGTGTCTTCTGTCTCACTCTAGCTCGCCACGCCACGAGCGCCCTTCACGCTGCCTAGCGGTGGACGCGCTAAGCTTGCCAAATTCAAATAAAAATTGACAGACTTTTTAAACATTGGCTTTGCGCTTCTTATAAGGTTTGTATTCATTGGTAGTACCAACTTCACTGCTGGTGTAATTAAGTGACAATGAGCAGCTTTCTCGAACCCTCACTGCGGGTTGGGTACTAAGAGAGATCGACTAAGACCCTCACACCCTCACTGCTGGTGTCTAATAAGTGAAATCGAGCAGTACTTTCACTGCTGGTGTAATTAAGTGACAATGAGCAGCTTTCTCGAACCCTCACTGCGGGTTGGGTACTAAGAGAGATCGACCAAGACCCTCACACCCTCACTGCTGGTGTCTAATAAGTGAAATCGAGCAGTACTTTCACTGCTGGTGTAATTAAGTGACAATGAGCAGCTTTCTCGAACCCTCACTGCGGGGTGTGTACTAAGAGAGATCGACCAAGACCCTCACACCCTCACTGCTGGTGTCTAATAAGTGAAATCGAGCAGTACTTTCACTGCTGGTGTAATTAAGTGACAATGAGCAGCTTTCTCGAACTCTCACTGCGGGGTGTGTACTAAGAGAGATCGACCAAGACCCTCACACCCTCACTGATGGATGTGTACTAAATGAGGTTAAGCATCACCCTCAAATCATCGCTACTGGTGTGTACTGAGTGAGATCGAGCAGTAACCTCACACAATCACTGCTGATGTGTACTAAATGAGGTTAAAGCATCACCCTCAAATCCTCGCTACTGGTGTGTACTGAGTGACATCGAGCAGTACCCTCACACACTCACTGCTGATGTGTACTAAATGAGGTTAAGCATCACCCTCAAATCATCGCTACTGGTGTGTACTGAGTGAGATCGAGCAGTACCCTCACACACTCTCTGCTGATGTGTACTAAATGAGGTTAAGACAAAACCCTCAAATCCTCGCTACTGGTGTGTACTGAGTGACATCGAGCAGTACCCTCACACACTCACTGCTGATGTGTACTATTATGAGGTTAAGCAGCAACCTCATAACCCTTACTACTGAATGTGTACTAAATGAGGTTAGTCTGCACCCTAAAACCCTCTATATGGTGTGTAATAAGTGAGATCAAGCTATCCACTCACACACTCACTGCTGGTGTGTACTAAATGGGATTAAGCAGCACCCACAAACCTCACTTCTGGCAATTAAAACGCATAAAACATAAATTAATAGGGCATTAATGTATACACTTTTTTAAACACTGCTAGTAATTCAATTTATTAAGCTGAATGTATAATGTGACTGGTTATGCCAAGAAAGATTTAATATTTACACTTAAAATTTTGCATAAATCTACATTTCTATAAGAAGAATTTATACTATAAGATATAAGCTATACTCTCGTCATCTTCTTTTTTATGATTGCCTTTCGGTATTGCAGCCCACAGGACCTCAAGAGAATGAAATGAGCTGTACGAAATCTGACATTATGAATGGACATCAGCAAAGCATGTTACTACACATAGTACATCGTACGAGGTACCACACTAGGTTACTGTGGGAAAAATTAAACGTCACAGGAAAAACTTTTTTGAAATAAAACATTTGAAACAGTCACCCAGTAAGTGAGAGAGTCCCGAAAGAGGATTTACTTTTTTGGTACTAATTTTATTGAATTTTTATTTGTTGAACTGAAAATTTTATATATTTTTCATATATATATATATATATATATTAACATATTATGATAACTTAAATATGTAAAAATAAACCAAATTTAGAGATAATGATATAAAATAACAGTATGTTATTTTATGTACAGGTAAACCATTCAATATCTGGATTTAAAACACTAATACTGGAATCTGCATACAACAAACGTACTATTTAGTAAATATCTATCTTAGTTCTTAGGTCTATGAGGCATTATATATTTTAATGTTGTAGATGGAGCTTATATTGGTACTGATAACTTATTTACATTAAAACATTAAACCAATATTTAACACTTTTATTATTTTGTGAGGCCTTTCGATATCAAAGATTTCTTCAGAAACATCACAAAAGTGATGTGTCTGAAGAAGATATATTTGATATCGAAAGGCCTCACAAAATAATAAAAGTGTTAAATATTGGTTTAATGTTTTAATGTAAATAAATTATTTGTTTTAGTTGTTATAGAATATTTTGGTATCAATGGGAGAGCCACCTAAACCCGAATCTGATAAATGATAATTTTATATTACTAATAATCCCTTAGCTCTACACAGAAAAGCCAAAATGGTCCAGTAACATAATAAAGGTAATGTGAATACATGATTTGCACAGGAAGATTTTCTATGCAGTTAAGATGTTCCATCAATAATCTAGTTAATAATACTGCACAATACGTATACTACCGACATATCTTTAAGTTTTACATGTAATTCTCTTAATAAATGTGGCTCAAGAGTTCAATCAAGAAACTGTAACTTTTTTTAAAGCTGTGTGACTGATCAAATGAAATGGTCACATGGTATGCAGTCTTTTGAATAAGTGTTAATTTCTTACCAAATTTTCATTACTAATGTTTGATGATGAAATTATTCGTATTTACAAATTTCATTTATACGTACATTTAAAAGTCCCTATAATAACAAAAATATTCTTAGTGACCTCAAAGGCTTCGTCACATTCAGGAGACAATTACATAACGAATCACTACTGAACCAAATAACTACTGAAAATCATCTATCACTTTTGGTGCACATGGGTATCCATGGCAAGTCCAAAATGTAAATAAGACTCAATATTTTATAAAACCTTATGGCTAAAATAAATAGTTTGTTGAAATATATATCATTATATAATATTATATTTTTCAAAATACGTAGCATTGGTTATTAGCTGAAGAATATATTTCTTAGTTAGCAATCATAATAATATATTTTATTTTAAAAATTCCTATTTGTTATCCATTAATCCGGGTACACTTTAAACGATTCCTTGATGGAATAGTTTTTTAAATAACCGATTTTGCTCTTTATTAACTGAAGTTTAGAACTATTTCTGTTTTGTAATTCCAGATAGCATGTGTCACAGAGGAGTACATTTGTCTTCGTCACGTGTGTACCCGAGCAGATAACTACTACCGGTATCAGCACTTACGCTCCGACATGTCCATCTAAACGCTGCAGTAATCTGCATATGTAAATTTTGGTGTGAATGTGTGCTGTATGTATATTCCATTATTTGTGTTGCGAATACAGATATTTACATTTTCGTCTGTAAATATAGAAGTAAGGTGTTATAAGGTATTCAAGCAACCATAGTATTTATTCCATTTTTACATATTTTACTTTTATTATTAATTTCACAATTTATTATAATATTTTCTACTATTAAAAAAGGGATCGATAATCAGTTTTTTTATTTCAATAATTTCATAATATGTATTTTAGTATCAATTTTTTTAATTCAAAGAATCACACATTTAATTAAATTAATAACATTTTATACAAATTCGAATACAATGAAAACCAACCCAAATAAAATCTTTTTTAATATTATAGGGCTTAATATAACTTATGAAATATAAAAATTTATAAAAAATACACAAATTTAATAGAAATTTGAAATACAACAATTTATATTTATTCATTGCTTATTATTTTATCATATTCGGTTATTTTTATAATATACCGATGTAAGATACTAAAAACATGTGTCACATTTAGCACAGGTATAAAATTTGTGAGTAATTGTTTATATTGTAATTCCACTTTAAATAGAACGAACAACTCCACTTGTTTCATTCTCTGTTTATACTTGTTGAATATCTTATCTGTATCAAAACGTCTTGATATAGCCCCTCTAAATACTACCTTTCGTTTTACTAGTTATTTCAGACAGCACAAGTGATTTAGTTGAACCATGAAAACATCAGAGCTCTGTGAGGTGAGAGGCTTAGGTAGCAAAACGTAGAAAGTACTTCAACTTTAGCAATCAAAGTTACGTTACACAAACCTAGTGGTGGACCTCAAAACTAAATTTAATGATCACCCGGACCTCTGCATCCTTCCAAATAATAATGGAATTAATAACTTATAATAAATAAATTATTTTATGAAATCTACATCGGAAAAGGAACTTTTGTCTGTAACCGTCGCTTATAGATCTGCAAACTGATCTCTTCTTGAGATAAATAAGTAACCTATCACATATTCACTAACTAGGTTCAAATAAAGAAATCATACTAATGTGTTGTGACACGCTATGCGAGTCAGGAACAAAACAACTATTTCGCGTGTCAACTTCACTAAATCTAAAACATGCACTAAATAAAAGACAGAACACAACACTAATTATTAAAATTAATCCAAAGAATGCAGATAACAATAGTTAGCTTAGTTATTAACGAGTGGACTGATAACCGAAGAATCACCACTTCACTTCTGCTACCATCCCTACACCGAGTTGGTTTTCTTATCTTTGATTGATAATAAATATTTCTCTGTTATAATGAAAAATAAAACGACTAATTCTTCGAGACCTAATAATATTTCGTATTGCTACTGAACTACATTACTGCTTCTATGCTTGTTAAATGACAACATTCATTTTAACATCTACTTGCACTAAGCACAACTATTCAGGTCACTTCATAAAAGTTTCATTCCTCTCTGAGTCTTATCAGATGAAGAATAATTACTTATTAAGCTAATTTAACTCAATGCCCTTTTTCAATTTGAGTAGTTATACTTGAGTTTAAAAATATGTGAAAAGTTTTGAGATATCTACAACATATATAATATTTATTACATCATGATTACTTTTCTTGATTTTTCATTTTAAATACATAAACAATTATATAAAATTGTAATTAGAGACACAAATCACTACATCATATAAATACTAATTTTAAATTAGTACTACAAACAAAATATAAAGACGTTATAAAAACATATTGTTTTCATAATTAAAAAAAACATTCATTTCAGAATTCAACCCATTATATTTGAATCCACTTATAATTTAACCTTTAAACCTAATGTACTGAGAAAACCTTATACTATAGTAAGATTGTTAGGGTTAGGAATAAACCATTTTCAGAGAGCAAATACAAGATTCCCCTAATTGCAATTAGTCCTAGAAGAACATCTGATCTGCAGCCGTATTGACAGGATAATCAGGATGGATAACCATTCATAACCGAACTCTTCCATATGAGGAATAAAAGTACATACGAGTACTAGTAATTACATGGATTACTTCATATATTACATGCATTTCTGTCTATGAGTTCAAAAATACAGTTTCGTTAATCCTTTATGGTCAGCAAAATGGGGCAAAGCTGAGGGGCCTTTCAGCATTGAGTGCTTTGTCCGCTCGAAGGTGGTTACGTTGCATTGTAACAGGTATATATCCTAGGGGGATCTGGTACACTGTCCATATAATCCACGCGTGATAAATCTGGTACTTAACTAGGAGATAAAAATGGAACACAACATTATTTTTGCTTCAATAAAAATATGCATAGTATCCCTATTTAAAATACAATTACTTGAACATTTCTTGCACACAAACAATAACTTTTATAATTACGCAATAATTGCTATATTACAGGAAACATTGTACGAGTAATATACCACCGTAAACCAACAGTGTACTGTAATACAATAAAACGATTTACAAACACCAATCAAAGAAGTCTACACATACTATTACATTGAAGCAGGATTAAAACATTCGCCTTGAGGCGTCTTCCCTTACCTATAGTGCCACGATTGTATAACAATTGCTTACATTAATATTATCCCCAGTCCTCCACCTTGCCATGTGGGGTGGGTTGGTTCAGTATGGTATCTTGGGTTTATTTTCACCAGTCTGGACTTTATGTTTTTACTTCCAGTAAAGAATTAATTGTTTATGAGTACTATATATATATATATATATATATATATATATATTTTGTTGCGAAAATATGTTTAGTGTATGCTAAGTTCACTGCAATAGTTGATTTTTTTTTTTGTAATGTGCAAATGTAGATATTAGAATCGTTACACTTTAGGAAGAATATATATTTTAATTTCATAAATGTATTGTTCTATTTTTGTAACGATGGTACATGCCTAGAATCTTATTACCGGTTCAAATGCCGCATTGTTAGTTACATATATTTAAACAGTGAAACACCGTACAACTTATGATGCATTATTATGAATGACTTAGATAAACATTTTATCTTATAATACATTTAACACCTTCACGGTTGGTCTACACTAAGTTGCATAGAAAAGAACACCGAACTGTGCTCCGTAAGGCGCCTGATGCAATTAACGTATTTAAGGATAATTATTGTCGTCCAATACTCGAAATATTTAAATTTATACAGGCAACCTGCTTCTATGAGAGCAGTTATAAAATTTAGTACATCTAATTGTATAGATGGTTATTTAAATAACTAAGAGAAAAGTAAACTTTACTTCTGTGTTAGTTATGGCTGATTAACAAATAATTTTGCTGTAAGGTACTATTTAATCTAACTGTTATCACTAGTGAAGGTAAAATACATATACTTGCATAGGTCGTACTTATTATGCGTATGTCTAGCTGACTTTCAGAAAATTGATAAACTGTAGAACAATATTTATAGAAAATAAACAACAAATATGCTTTACATACATGATGATTGACATGTTTTATTTCATTCCAAAATTTTAATTACTAATATTGCAGATATTTCTTACTTTTTGGATTGAGTTTTTCTATTACTTCGTAAAATCCATCTGATAATAGCATTATGGTTATTAAAGTCATTCAATGTTACGAAAAGCATCATCAGAACCACCTAAATAAATACAGAGTCATAAAATTACAAAATGGAATGCACAGAATCCCATAGTAATTTATTAACGAACGTAAATAATTACCGAGTTATACTTATATATATCTATTCCAATATGGTAATTTGAGTTCTAAAATATATATGGAGTACATTTGACTGGTCAAAATACAATCAACAATAAATGTAAATATACATACTTTTAGTTTTAAATATGTATTGGTTTGTACTTGTTTTATTCAAATCAAATATTGGATATTTTTTGTATTGCATATTTAACAGAAATGTATGACTTATGTTTTAAAGGTAAAGTTGATTTTATGAATGTTGTAACTATAACCATTACGTTATTGTGCATAAGAAATTAAATAAACGACACCTACGATTCTTGCATCTGCGTTCATTACGGATATCTGTATTTGTTATCCGTTAAGTAACAGTAATATTATCCTCACAAAAAATATTTGCTATATTACTAAATATACAACAAAGTGATCAAGCAGAAACAGCTAAGATTGTGGTTATCTCGCCATATCTGTAAAAGTGCAGATATTGATGAGCTGATCCAAATATTTTCCGGCAGTTGTAAGTGTTATAAAGGAACTTTGAAGTTTTCACATAATTTGAAGATTCTTGATACAAAAATAATAAGAAGAAGATTTATCTTCCTGCTCTTTCACTTAGTATAAAATTTTCTTTTACTGAGATGTATGCAATTTATGATTTGCAGTAAAAATTGTACCTAAGAAAATAATGGTATCTTTCTTGTGTCAGAGTTGAAATTTGTGTAAAACGTATTACCATCTTAGCACTGAACAGATAATTTCTTTAAAAAAATTCACTGTTCAGATTTTTAATGCATGTAGTTGATAGGAGAGTTTATGTATTAGTGATAATTTCTTACTGTAAGCGAATTAATTTTCTCGAATGTCACAGTTTTCTTCTAAATGCTTAACTACGTAAAGTGTTAGTCAGATAGCGTTGGCTACATGGAGTTTAAGTTAATACTTAATAAATTTAAGTATACGATCCGGAAAATTTCCTAACGCTTTTAAGATCGCTAAAGTCATTCCTATCTATAAGTCTCGCCAGAAATCACAACACAGTAATTATAGACCAATTTCACTCTTGACATCAATAGATAAGATTCTCGAGAAATGTGTAAAAATTTCAGTTAGCGGGTTACCTAAGCAATTTCACATTGCAGCTAAAGAACAGTATGGTTTTAGAGAAGAAAAAAATACATCCGATGCTTTAATTGACGTTATTAAATTAATTTCACATAAAATTGGAGAAAAAAAAACATGTTATAGTGAAATTCCTAGACTTAGCTAAGGCTTTTCGATTCCGTTAATAAAACAAATCTCATTAGAAAACTGGAAATTATTGGAGTTAAAAACAACGCTCTTAATTGGTTTAACAGTTACTTTAACAATAGAACCCAAATGGTTTCTATCAGCAACATTAATAGCGACACCATACCTGTAAGCTATGGTGTAGTTCAAGGAAGTACCCTAGGACCACTTCTGCTTAATGTTTACATAAATAACATTGTCAAAATTGATTTAAAAGGGAAATTATTTCTATTTGCGGACGATACGGCCTTAGTTTCAACTGGTGACACTTGGGAGGAGGCATATGACCACGCGTCCTTGGATCTCATGAGAATTAAGAATTGGTTTGACCACAATGTGCTGAGCGTAAACGTTGACAAAACAAAACACCTACCGATTTTCATGAAGAACGATCCAGGACCGAGGCAACTGTGGATGCACTCCTGCGGTGACCACCGTGCGATAGCCTGAGGCTGTGGCACTATTGAGCGTGTGGAACAATACAAGTACTTGGGAGTAATTATCGATCGGAAGCTAAGTTGGGTTCCACACGTCCAGTACGTATGTAAAAAAGAAGCTTCGAACCATGATTTATGCATTCATGCAGCTGGCGCGGGTGCTGTCTGCTGGTCAGTGTAGGGAGGTTTACTTCTCCTATGTACAGTCAACGCTGCAGTACGGAATTCTGGCGTGGAGGGCGGCCTCTTCGTCTACTCTCGAGTCGCTGGCGGTTGCTCAGAGATCCATAATGAAAGTTATCCTTATGAAAAACAGAAGATATCCAAATGAATTATTATTCCAGCAGTTTTCCTGTTTTAAATATAAGACAGCTTTTATTTAAGTCCCTACTAATATATATTCGCAATAATAAAAATACAATGTTCCAAGAAAGTTCCCATATATACTTAACAAGAAATAGAGTAAATTTTGGATTTGATATTTCCAGACCGGCAAATACTTTGGAAATTAATAATTCGTTTTATTTAGCTCACCAAATGTATAGGAATCTCCCAACTGATGTACTGCAGGGCCGAGGGTGGTGGTGCTGCTGCATACAAGCGAAGGGTGGGGGTGGGCGAGTGGTTGCTCGGCCTGGGCTGGGCTGGCAGCGGAGGCGCTCATTCAGTCGCCATACACATAATGGTAAATTGCACACACGTTCCGATCATTCTATCACAAGCACTTACACACACACATACACACGCGCGCGCGCGCACACACAAAACCAACAAGTAACTCGCTTCCTTGCACCTATTCTGCAACATAATTTATGATTGGCTTGAGTAGCTCTGATTATTCTGACAGTAACGTATATAACTTTTCTCTTAGTTCTTGGATTAACTCTCTATTTAGCTATATTAATTAATAGAATACCGTAGAATGTCGTGTTTACTTTTTTACTTGTATATGCAGGATGTATACAATGTTTTAGTTTAAAATTATATCACATTTAGAAGTTCATTTATTTAATGTTAATGTAAGCTAGCAAAGTTCAATTAAATAAGTTTATTAGTGCTGCTGGACTGACTTAAGAAACTCTAATCCTGCACAGACGTGGAATCTCTGCAGGTATTATTCCAATTTTCGTTTTACTATTTTGTAAGTCAATTGTATTCATGAATTGTTTGGAAATAAATAAATGAAATAAAAATGAAATGAAGTACGTGGTAGTTTATCAGAGGATATCCCATTTCTAGATCCATTTTCAAATAATTTCTAATTGTACTTGATAGAA